>NW_027508810.1:7260000-7550000 GCF_051911475.1 Siphateles boraxobius
CTCTGGAACGGCAGACACTGGCTCCGAGTCTGGAACAGGAGACACGGGTATGTCCAGGATCCGAGCCAAACGCTCCAGATAGTCCAGGTCCATGAAGGCAAACGGCACTGGCTCTGCCTCCGGCTCTGGAACGGGTACTGGCTCTGCCTCCGGCTCTGGAACAGGCATTGGATCTGCCTCCGGCTCTGGAACAGGCATTGGCTCTGCCTCCGGCTTTGGAACGGGCACTGGCTCTGCCTCCGGCTCTGGAACAGCAGACACTGGCTCCGGTTCTGGGACAGGAGACACGGGCATGTCCAGGATCCGAGCCAGACGCTCCAGATAGTCCAGGTACATGAAGGCTGACGGAACGTGAACAGTCTCTGACTGGGCAGACGGGACGTGAACAGACTCTCGCTGGGCAGACGTGACGTGAACAGTCTCTCCCTGGGCAGATGTGACGTGAACAGTCTCTCGCTGGGCAGACGGGACGTGAACAGTCTCTGACTGGCCAGACGGGCTGTGTCTCCTCCTTCTCCGGACTAACCGGACTCAGGACCACCGGAACCGGGACCACCGGAATGGGGATCATCTCCCGACTACATCCTCCACTGTGACCTCCACGGGACCCGCAAAACTTGACCAACCGGGTCCCCTTAAAAAACTCCCTTCTCTCCCGCTCGGTGGCTGGGGAAGAGATATTAAAAAACATACCGCTGGATCTGAGTTGACGGAGTCCTTCTGTCACGGAACACACACTGGAGAGAGAGATCCAATTGCAGGTAAGAATTTAATAGGGAAATCTGTAATCGTACATCCAGTCCAGGCAAGGGTCAAAATCCAAAAGGCAATCCAAAAACAAGAAAACAAACAAGAACAGGCAAAAACAGGCTACCAGAAGTGGTGTGACAATATACAAGGACTCCGTAACAAACACTAAACAGGCAGGGTATTTATACACAGAACAAGACAATCATGATGGGGAACAGCTGAGTGCAATGAACAGTGATGAGCGCAGACAAGGATAGTGGGAAATGTAGTTCATGAAGTGAATGACACCTTGGGGAAGGAAGACATCTAGTGGACACCTGGGGTGCACAAACCCAACACTGTGACAGGTCTTAATATAGTCCTTAAAGCGTTTCTTTGGCCCACCAGGGGCTCGCTGTCATTCCTTTAGCTGGGAGTGCAGGATCTGCTTTGGGAGACAGTTGTTAGGCATGCGGATGACATGTCCTGTCCATCGGATTTGGTGCTGCATTATGGTGGTAGTGATGCTGGGCATATTCGTTTCTTCCAGAATACTGGAGTTTGTACGTGTGTCTTCCCAGTTGATCCTCAAGATTTACCTTAAGGCTCTTTGATGGAAAAGTTCCAGTGCTCTCAGATGTCTGCTGTAGGTCCAGGATTCCGCTCCATATAGCAGAGTTGGGAGAATCACAGCTCTGTAAACCAGGACCTTGGTTTGAGCTCTCAGGTCTCGGTCATCAAAGACTCTTGTCCTAAGTTTGGCATAGGCTCCGCTGGCACAGCTCAGGCGATGTTTAACTTCACAGTCTATATCAGCTTTGGAGGAGAGAATGCTGCCAAGGTAGGTGAAGTGGTCCATGTTTTCCCGAGTGGTGTTATCCACTTTGATAATGGGCTGTAGTGTTGTCTGGTTAGGTGGTGGTTGATACAGAACCTGAGTTTTCTTGATGTTCAAGGCCAGACCCATGGCTCTGTATGCCTTGGCAAAGGCATTTAGAATGCCCTGGAGGTCTTCAGGGGAGTGTGCTGCAATGGTGTTATCATCGGCATATTGCAGCCCCATGATGATGGTATTCCTGACTTTACTCTTGGCTTTAAACCTGTTGGGGTTGAAGAGCCTGCCGTCCGTCCTATAAAGGATTGGGATCCCCTGTGGTAACTCTTGGCCATTAAGGTAAAGTATGGCTGCAATAAAGATTACAAATAGGGTGGGTGCAATGATGCATCCCTGTTTTACCCCAGTTTCTACAGTAAATGGCTCAGATACAGAGCCACCGTTGAGCATTGTGGCTGACATGCTGTCATGCAATAGCCTCAGCATACGGATGTATTTGGGATGACATCCATACCTTGTTAGTATGCTCCACAGTGCCTGCCGATCCACGGAGTCAAAGGCCTTTGTCAAGTCTCTAACGGCCATGTACAGAGGCAGTCCTTGTTCCCGACACTTTTTTTGTAGTTGGAGAGCAGAAAAGATCATGTCAGTTGTTCCCCTAGATGAACGGAAATCTCACTGTGATCCAGGGAGTATCTCCTCAGATAGTGGTAGCAAGGCGGTATAAAGCACTATAGAAAAAAATGTGGATTGAATTGAAACACTGTGAAATTGACTGATTGTGTTTATTTCGAGTTCCACTGAGGCCTTGGCTCATTCACTCCTGCTCCAGTACACACAGGTTTGGGCTTTCAGCACCATGGACAGCACCATAATAAATGCACAAATGGGCAGCCCTGGGATTTGCCATGGCTGAAGGAGCATCACGGGAATAGAGACTGATCAGTTAGATGCATAGTAGATTGACTGTTGCACTCATCCTTCTCTCTCTTTTGATCCTCAATTAAATGACAAAAAAGTACTTCCTGGCTGCACTAGACCATCTGATGCTTAACAAGCCCCTCATCCAAATATGTACTTCAGTACTATATTCCACTGAGATTCTAATATACTGCACTCAATGGACCCTTCACTATCCCATGAGGCCACAAGAGGAGTTGTGAATGGCAGGGTTTGTCACATGACAATGCCAACATGTTGGCTAGAGTATGTCTGGATTGTATTCATACTACACACATACTTCATAGAACATACGCTGCGGTTTAAGTGTTATCAAATGTAGGAGATTGTATGTTATTTTGGGTGCAAAATGGTATTTCAGAAGCACAATATCCATGCACAAGACTGATGTATTTAATCACATGGAGGGAAGCAGCACCACACATCCCCTTCCCTATTTACATGCTGAAAGAGTGTGTTACACTTTTATTATATGTGTTATTACTTTTACACTATTATTTTATTATAGTTTTTTTAATCTAAAAAAATAGGTTAGTTTTAATTAATAACTCTGTTAGAATGAAACGTTCTTTTCACAAGTGCTAATCATCATTTTGTGACATTTGCCTTTCAATTCCTGAATTTAAATGGGACGTGGAATTGTTATTGTAACTTAAATGTAAATAAATCAGTACTGATTACTAATAGATGTTATCATATACACACCATTTATTTCCTGATACATTACTGTCACAGATGACACAATTACATGATACTATTCAAAATTAAAATGCCATCTGTGTAAGAAAAAATATACAAAAACATTATTTCATTATTAAGAGAACTATAATTTGATTATAAATATATTTTATATCTCAAATGTACAGTAGTTGTTTAGTGTTACAACTGCATCACGTATTACATTATGCATTATATATTGACTAATATCTATAACTATATTATTATAACTATACAATTTTGTTTTAAAATGGTATGAAAACGGTTACCGCATAATACAAATATTAAACCCCAAAAAATGTATCAATGCAACTATAATGAAGTAAAACCACTAAAAGTCTAACTTCCGCTGGAAATAAAATTTTCACTGAAAGTGAACAGCAACACAAGTTACATTATAACGCAATTAGATGGTGGTAAAACTGTCTTTATGAGTGAGTCACTTAGTAGTGAAGACTTTTATATTGAAATTACTTAAACTTGTTGTGAACACGGGAACAAGACAAAACTGACAAATGCTTTGTCTGTGTCAGGAGATGAGAAAACCCCTTAACTGTTAAAAGGACAAGATATCGCAGCGGATATTGAAACAGACTGACCTGAAGAAAAATGCTAAATCTGAATGCAGGTAACACACTTGGTCACTCAGTCGGATCTCTCTCTCTCACAATACTCTTTCATATAATACAGTAAGCTTCATTGAAAAATATCAATTGAGAACAAACATATGTTTATGTTGCTAAGAGTGGTTGCTACGGGCTGTTGTCCAGTGATACACAGAACTGTTGGGTGAAGCGGTCATAGCCGTGTTTATCGTGAATACATTTGACCAACCAATCAGAATCAAGGACTGGAACTCATAAATAAATAAATAAATATATATATATATATATATATATATATATATATATATATATATATATATATATATATATATATACATACAATAACACAATACACAATATACAATAACAATATATACATATATATATATATATATATATATATATATATATATATATATATATATATATATATATCATATATAATAATTTTCTCTAATTTGATAAATGTATCGGAAAACAAGGTTGTGTGTGTGTTTTTGTGAAACAATAAGAATTAAGTTTAATCAGTTGAGAAACAATGTGTTCTACATGTCAGAAAATAATTATGTTTCATTAGCCAAAATTAATAATCTAATTGTTTATGTTTGGTTGCACAGCCTTTGACCTGTTGAATTGATTTAAAGATCTTTACCTCTCATTCCAGCTCTAATTAAAATTCAGAATCCTGCCGGCTGTGACTAGATCAAATTCCATTCATGTCATTCTAAGGTCCATGATTAAATATGCATATTAGGGGTCTTAAGTTGTGTGGGGTTTTCTGTCCTTGCCTCATGACGTATAGCAAGCAGAGACACTTACATTACTGCTGCAAATGAAAATGCAAACTGATTGCCTTCAGATCAGAAGAAAGGGCTTTAAATGTTACATGTTACATTGTCATTTTCAAAGTAACTCAGATGAAACGGCACACAATGGAAGACAGAACATTTAAAACCACCAATAATTGTGTCTACGTTCATTGTTATTTTGCAGACTCCAAAGCAAGGACCAGAGACAACTCGACCATTTTTTTAAATAAACTGTTATTTAGGCCAGTTAGTTTCCCAAAGCTGAAATGTCACAAGACGTTTGTACTGTGAATAATTCCTGACCTTTTGTCTCCTGTACTAAATCACAGTTTTGCGTAGGCTACTGTCCTCAGAAATCATAAACATCATTGGCAGTTATGTGAAGCTTAACATTTGGATATGATAAACAACCAGCATCATGAGCTGGTTCGCAAACAAAACATTCATAACTACACATTATACGTGTCAGATAAGCTTAAATCTGTGGCGTCGTCCTCATATAGACAGTGCACAGATGTATTGTTCAGCACACGACCATCCACAGGAGTGCAGAGTGGGTGTCTTTGGGATCTTAAATAATTCAGCTCTCTAAATTAGATTTTCCTGACATTAATGCATGTATTAATGAGGCCCATTGACACACTACCTTATGCAAATATTCAGGATGCAAGGAGAGGGAACAAAAGTTAAATAGGTCACTGTGAACTTGGAGAGAAGACAGGGGATAAGGGCAACTCTACCAAGCTCATTACTTAATTACCATCATTGTCCTCCGCAGAGTGTCGCGGTAGGGGTTCTGCCTATTTTCTTTGTGATTATAATTATACCTGTAACAGTAGAAAATGGGGTGCTGACAAAAGGATCTCACAATCTATCCTGCGTGACAAGCTTCTGTCAAGCACAGAAGGAAGATCGTCATTGTCAAAGCCTAGTTATCTGCCTACAGGGGCCAGCATTCAACAGCATCACAGGCCCTCCAAAGAGCATGGGTCGTAATAGCGCTGCCTCGAAACAGAGCTCTTCAAACTCTGAGGCACCATCCTTCATGGAGGAACAATCCCAGAATGCACTGTGCAGAGATCAGTGGGATCATAATACTGTATAATATAGGTTCTATCTATCTATCTATCTATCTATCTATCTATCTATCTATCTATCTATCTATCTATCTATCTATCAATCTATCTATCTATCTATCTATCTATCTATCTATCTATCTATCTATCTATCTATCTATCAGAGTTTGTGCTGTACTATGTAATATTTACTGTGATACACAACCATTCAAAATGTTTGGTGTAAGAAAGAAAGAAAGAAAGAAAGAAAGAAAGATTAACTAAATTACTAAGGAAGATTGCATTTATTTGATCAAAGGTAAATACATTTAATGTTACAAAATATGTATATTTCAAATAAATGCTGTTCCTTTGAACTTTCTATTCATCAAAAGATCCAGCAAAAACTGTTTTCTGAATTTTCAGCATTATTACTCCAGTCTTCAGTGTCACCTGATCCTTCAGAAATCATTCTAATATTCTGATTTGCTGTTCTAGAAACATTTCTGATTATTATCAATGCTGAAAACAGTTTTATATTTTTGTGGAAATGGTGATACATTGTTTTTCAGGATTATTTGATGAACAGAAAGTTCAAAGCAACAGTGTTTATGTGCATTTTTAAAAAAGTATTTATTGTCACGTTTGATTCAATTTCATGCATCCTTGGAGAATAATTGTATTAATTAATAATAATAAAACAAATCGCACTGACCCCTAACTTTTTCACCAAAGATAAGGTCAGCACTTGGGCGCTTCTGTTCGGCAAAGAAAAAAAAAAAGAAAAAAAACATTGCTTTATTTTAATGCGGTATCAATGTGAGCAATTGTGTCAAAATTCTGTCCTTGTCATATTTATTGTTGTCTGTCAAGTTGCAATATATATATATATATATATATATATATATATATATATATATATATATATATATATTATGGCAAAAGAGAGCAAGCAGCTTTGTGTTGTTCCCTGCCCAAGTTATATCACGGGTGGGGACACACACATCAGCTTTTCGTAACTATTTGGGAGTGGAGCATGCCACAGTCAGTTCTCGAGTGGGCTGACTGTGAGCATTGCGAGAAGCTGTCCGTGAGGACGCTCCGCTCCTACCGGACGTTCTTCGAGGAGGACGGCTCGGTTTGCGCTCCCCGCGCGGGTCCCACTGTTGCCGAGGCAAAGCAGCGACTCGCATTTTGGGACGGATCTGATACCGGGGGTTGGGACGGGTTACGCCCTATCTCACCTTTCAACTGTAAGATCCAGTGCTGGCGATTTCCAGTCCCGAGGAATTGGTATCGTTAGTGTTTTGTTTAGTAAAAAGAGAACAAAACAAATAAAGATATTAAGAAAAAGGCAGATGTTTGAGTTTTCAATAAATAAATAAATACGTCAGCTCATAACTCTGTTGAATAAAGAGGAGCTTTACAAGGAGTTTTATCTAGTGCTGTTGCTATTTAAATATTTATTGGCCAGCTGAACATTATCAGAGTGAAAATAAAAAGAGTTTATTAGATGAAATATATCTAAAAACAGAAAAACTCTAGATCTCAGCCTCCTCGTCGGGGCCTGCTGTTTTTCCCTATCTCCACACTGAGGTGTCGAGATCGTGGAATAAGCCAGTTTCTATTTTATGTGTTTAATGCCCAAACGTCTAAGTATAGTAATGCTTTGGGTATTAAGTATCATGGTATGACAGTGCCTCGGGTTAAAGAGACGCTTGCAAGCTTTCTCTCTCCCCAATCGGCGTCATCGTTTTTAACCCCGACGTTACCCACCAGCCAACTTAAATAAATTTATTAGGCAGCGCTGGTGGGTAAAGTATAAGGACATGGATGAATGTGAGGAGCACTGACGCTAATCGAGAATTCCGTCGTGCAAAAACAGATAAACTACACTGGGAAGGGACGGTTTCGAGAAATCGTTTCTCCTCTGCGTCCTCTGTGGGGGCGACTCTCTGAGGAGGGTCGCAGCATGGCCAGTTCGGTTGTTTTCCTGCTGGTGGCCACGGAGTGATTATATATATATATATATATATACGTTTTTCTGATTTAAAAATAAAGAAAAATAAGATAAATTATGTCTGTTCTTCTGGACGCTCCGCTTTCAAAAAAACTAAGAAATAAACCATTCAGCGACGTTCCAGAGGTTTCTTCCTCACCAAACTAATGTTCCCGAGACTGCTGGGCGGGAGCAGTCTCGGTCTACTAAGCTCCTCACAGCACAGATTGCAAAACGAGCATCACCATTTGGGGTCCTCCACAATCGAAGGGGACCTGGGTGGCGGTAGCAGTTTAGCTAGTTAGAGATATGCAAGATCTGAGGACTGTTTTATCTCTAAAATAACTTGGACAAAGAGGAAGCCCTGACGCCGAGGCTATCAGGCTTCTAAGGGTGTCCCCCTCCAGGGTAGGGATGGTTTTGAGAAATCCTTTCTCCTCGGCGCCCTCTGTGGTGCGACTCTCTGAGGAGGGACGCAGCGCTGCCAGTTCGGTTTTCCTGCCGGTTCGCCGTTCAGGGCACCAAGGTGTCAGTGTCCCCAAACGATCCTCTGAGGGGGGTCGTAGAGCAGTCAGTTCGGTTTCCCTACCGGTTCGCCGTTTCAGGGTGCCGAGGTGCCTGCTTTTTCCAATGATCCTCCGAGGAGGGTCGTAGGAACTAAGCTGTTTAGAGGTAGGCAAGATCTGAGGATTATCGTCATTTCCAATAAAGCTTAGACAGGAAGTCCTGTCGCAAAAAACGAGGCTATCAGGCTTCTTAGGGCTCCTCCGGGCAGGGACGGTTTTGAGAAATCGTTTCTCCTCGGCGCCCTCTGGGGTGCGACTCTCTGAGGAGGGTCGCAGCGCTGCCAGTTCGGTTGTTCCCTGCCGGTTCGCCGTTAAGGGCACCGAGGTGTCAGCGTCCCCATACGATCCTCAGAGGAGAGTCGTAGAACGGTCAGATCGGTTGTTCCCTGCCGGTTCGCCGCTTCAGGGCACCGTAGTGACTGTTCAACCAAACCCAGAGGCCAGTCTTGAGAGACTGGTTCCCCTAGTATAATTTCTGGCAAGGTGGAAACTACTGCCACATATTTCTCAGTGGGTCCTGCACACTATAGGAAAGGGTTCAGAATTCGGTTCTTGCTGCCCAGATTTCTAGGGGTCCTCCCCACTGTGGTGGACCCCGAGCAGGCTTTGGTTATGGAGGAGGAAGTACAGAGACTGCTGCAAAAGGAGCTGTAGAAGGGGTTCCTCCTCCCGGCAGACAGTCAGGGTTTTACAGCCATTACTTCATTGTTCCGAAAGAGGATGAGGGGTTACGTCCTACTCTAGACCTGCGTCATTTAAACAGCAGGTTTCAGAATCTTAAGTTCAAAGTATGCTTACGCTAAATATGATTGTGTCACAGGTTTGTCACAATAGACTTAAAGGACGCTTACTTATCTATCCATCCTCATCACAGGAGGTTCTTGAGGTTTGCTTTCAGGGGCGAAGCATACCAGTATTGGGTTCTTCCATTCTGCCTAGGTTATCACCCCGCACCTTTACAATATGCTTGGATGTAGCTATGGCTCCTCGGAGATTCCAGGGCATTCGCATATTAAATTATATAGACGATTGGTTGATTTTAGCTCAGTCCGAGCTTTTGGCAGTTCAACATTGAGATGTCATTCTGTCCCACATTAGGAGGTTGGGGTTGCGGCTCAACACCAAAAAGTGTACTCCTCCCAGCTCAGAGGACCACTTTTCTAGGTGTAATATGGGATTCGACATGCAAGCACGTCTGTCTCCTGCACGTATTTCTGCGATTCTCAGCCGTAAAGAATGTAAACTAGGTCAGTCATTCACTGCAAAACAGTCTCTGAGACTGTTGGGGCTCATGGTAGTTGCGTCCAACGTAGTTACTTTTGGGCTTCTGTACATGAGCCCCCTGCAGTGTTGGCTCAGGACCAAGGGGTTTTCTCCGAGGGGAAATCCGTTTTCGCATGATCAAGGTCATGCGGCCATGCCTTCGTGCCTCGGGTCATGTGGAAGAAGCCTTGGTTCCTCGCCCAAGCCCAGTGCTGGGGGCTTCTTGTCAACGCGTCACGCTATCGACGGATGCTTCCCTCACAGGATGGGGGGCGGTCATGAGTGGCCGCTCGGTGAAAGGTCTTTGGTTGGGGCTCATGGCAGTTGCGTCCAACGTAGTTACTTTTGGCCTTCTGTACATGAGACCCCTGCAGTAGTGGCTCAGGACCAAGGGGTTTTCTCTGAGGGGAAATCCGTTTTCGCATGATCAAGGTCACGCGGCTATGCCTTCGTGCCTCGGTCATGTGGAAGAACCTTGGTTCCTCGCCCAGGCCCAGTGTTGGGGGCTTCTTGCCGACGCATAATGCTTTCGAGGGATGTTCCCTCACAAGTCGGGGGCAATCATGAGTGGTCGCTCGGCGAAGGGTCCGGACAACACACTGATGCTCTCGTATATCAGAGCAGATATCCTGTTGAGGCAAGGGCTGTGGCCCGGGGAATTGAGACTTCACCCCGAGGTGGTGGAGCTTCTTTGGGAGAACTTCGGTCAACTAAAGTCGACCTTTCGCATCGTTTGTACAATGTATTGCCCTTTGTGGTTCTCCCTCACGCATCCAGCTCCGCTTGGACTGGACGTGATGTATTAGGTGTGGTTGACACTACACCTGTACGCATTCCCGATATCTTTGCTCCTGGGAGCTCTGGAGTTATGGATACTGTGGGCTCGGCCTCTGAGGGGGCCCAGCTCATAGATTCAGGTCTCTCGACCGAGGTCGTGGAGACCATACTCCAGTCCATAGCTCCCTCCACGAGAAGACTGAATATGCATTGACATGGAAATATGCATTGACCTGGTGCAGAAAACGCCTTCTGAATATTGTTTCTGCCCTGTTGGTACAGTAATTGATTTCTGTAATGAATGTTTCTTTGCTGGGTTATCTCTGAGGCGAGATCCTTAATTTCATCTTCTCCGTGGTACATGAGGCTGGGGCCTGCACGTACTTGGATTTGCACCTGGTTTGGTGGCAGTATTTCTTCACCCCAGGTCGGGTTGTATTTCTTAGTTCCCTACTAAATGTGCGGGTCATTTGTGCTCCAGGCCTTCTGTCCTCCACCTTTAATACCCCAGATCAGGAAAAACTTAATCTGTTATGCCCTGTCCGGGCTTTGGATGCGTAAGTCCACAGAGCTGCTCAGTGGCGTATATCAGAACAATTATTTGTCTGCTTCGGGTAACTTAAGATAGGTTGCCCTGCATCTAAACAGATAATGAGCAAGTGAGTAGTTGAGGCTATCTCACTTGCTTATGAAGCGGCTGGACAGCCTTCACCTATGGCTGTTCAGGCCCATTCTACAAGGAGTATGGCTGCCTCTAGGCTTTCATTTCGGGTTTTCCCTTCAGGACATTTGTAATGCGGCAGGCTGGTCCCCACCACATACATTTGTCAGATTTTATGACCTAGACCTCTCCACTAGCCTGCTTACTTCTTAGTGTGCGCAAGGACTTCACACAGAATGGGCATTTCTCATTATGGCGTAGTGGGTATAGGGTTCCCACCGCGTCTCAACGCAGCTCGAGTTCCCTTGAAAGGGAACGTCTCAGGTTACGTATGTAACCCTGGTTCCCTGAGAGGGAACGAGACGCTACGTTCTCCTGCCATACTCCCTGATCGACTTGCTTCAGGCTTTTTCAGAAGCTGTCGCGGTCTGTTTTCTGGTGTGCTTTATAGCTTCCTGGTCTATGACGTCACCCGGCTATCACGTCTAGCTTTTCCATTGGACTGATTATACATGTGCCTCACAACGCAATCACGCAGAGCGTTCCCACCGCGTCTCAACGCAGCGTCTCGTTCCCTCTCAGGGAACCAGGGTTACATACGTAACCTGAGACGTTTCATCTTTTATGGTTCAATACAAGATAAACCGGGCCATGTTCCTATAATTACAATATAATGATTTGTAAGTTTATCAAATTAGAAGTGTTTCTGTAGGTAATAAGCAAAGGACATGCAATGGAACAAGTAATTATTGAACTTCAGTCATTATTAAGTGCCATTTTTCAGCCTGATGACTGCTTACCCTTGTAATGCACCGAAAGAGTGTTTTCTTCAGCAAAGAGATATTAATCGCTCTGAAAAGAACATAAGATGCTAAGGGGGTGCACTACATAGCCCTTCTTACCGAAGATCCCGTAGTAGAATGTGAGATATCTACTTAAATCCAAGCCAAGAGGATTTAAATCAAACTATGACTGAGGTGCTTTATGGCTTTTAAATGGTTGTGCCAAAAGCTGCTTATAAACGGTGGGTGGAAATGACTGCTCCAGAACCTTCTACCACACTGCGTTTTATGAAGCATACACAGTACACATGTATTTGCGTGTATTGAATTTGAATTTGAATTTGAAATTCAGTTGCAGTCATTTGAATAAATTCTCATTTAGGTTTTTTTATTTTTTAAACCATATGTATACATACCCATGTGAATGTGTTTTCACCAAGTGCAACATGTACCTGGATCAACATCTTTGATCCTTTACATTTTATGTTAAGTGTAGGCTTACAAGGTTAGGTGCTTCTACATTTGTGTTATTCACCTACAGTTGTCACCCCCCTTGAAAATCTGGTTTATTGGCAAAATCAGCATATTCGCGGATCAACATATTTTGTTGAAAATTTTTCCTGTGTGAAAATTTTGTCCTAACCCTACCCCTTAACCTAACCATGCCCATGTGTTATACAATATATATATATATTATACAATATGTTATACAATATATTATATATATATATTTTCCCTCTGATTTTAGGGATAGCTTATGGGCAGGATTAAGTTTAGGGATAGGACAAAATGTTCACACATGAATGTTGTTCAACAAAATATGTTGATCCACGAACATAATCTTGTCACAGCAAAATCACAGTGACCACATACCCACACACCAGCTGCTTTACTTTCACAGTCTTACATAGTAGAGAGAATGAATGAAAACTAAACAAGGCCCAAGGTCCCAGCAAAAAGGGAATATTAATCACCATTATGGTGCCTTCAAATAAAACACAACTCTCTACAGCAAAACAACATCAACAACACTGAAGAGAACTAAACCTCTATTAATTCTAAATATGTTTTGTACACATCCCCTTAAGGGCCCTAATCAAGGCTGACATTTACTTCCAAGGGGTGTAAATGAGTGTACAGTTTTATGAGTGGCCCCCTCCAGTCATGGATTAGGCTTTATACCTGGGACTACTTTTCCCTTGACATCAACTCTGGCCACAATGCATTTCCTAAGCACAAAATGTACTTATTCAAATGAAAGGGTTTATGGGAATTCAACTAATAGAGTATACCACAATTGAGTCATTTTATTTTAACTATTGTTCAAAAGTTTGGGGTCATTTTTTTAATACTTTTGTTTAGCAAGGATCATAGATTAAATTGATCGGTATCACCTTATTTCGATGGTCCACTTTAGACGTTTTACCAAGTAACTTTGCACATATGTCAACTATCTCTCATTAGAGTATTAGAAGAGTGTTTCCCAACCCTGTTCCTGGAGGCACACCAACAGTGCACATTTTTTCGAGGTTTCCCTCATCTGACCCCTTTATTTACGGTCTTGGAGTCTCTACTATCAAGCTGATCAGTTGATTCAGGTGTGTTTGATTAAGAAGAGTTGGGAAATGTGATGTGTAGTGTTGGTGTGCCTCCAGGAACAGGGTTGGGAAACACTGTATTAGTAGACTTTCTTCTTAATATCTGCTAGCACTTTATTGTGATGCACTTTACAACATACATTCTATGGATTAAAAATAACTTTGCAACTACATGTCAACTTATTCTACTTACCCAAACCCTAATCTAACAGTCTAATAACAATTTGAATACTCCAGTGAGAGTTAGATGATGTGTAGTTGCAAAGTTACTTATAGTAAGTAGAAAGTCAAAAGTGGATCAAATAATATTTTTTTTTCCAAAAAAATGTTTCACAACGGTTTTCAACATTAATAATAATAAATGTTTCTTGACCAGCACATCCGAATACTAGAATGATTTCTGAAGAGTAACGTCACATACAAACTCAAACGTAAATGAAAAAACCTCCTTTTGGAACCTTTATTTTTAAGAGTGCAAGTAATGATACTGCAGATTGTATATGGTGAGAATAGGTGTTTTTGTTAACCTAAAGTCTTTTGCTTTCAGATCCTGGAGAGCACACACACAAAAGAGAAACACGTTGAGACAGGGAATGACTGGATAACAGGATGGAGTACTTGCAGATCCGGAGATCAATGACTGGAGATCAACTTGGAAGCGGTAACGGAATTGGCGATCAAGTTAAACAGGTAAGTAGCAGGTAAGTGGTCTGTAACATCAGACAAGGCCAGACAGTGACCAATAGTGTGTGCTCTATTTATGGTGGCGGTGATGAGATCTGATGAGTGTGTGATTGAGTGGCAGGGAGGATGATGGGACATGTAGTCCATGTTCAGTAGTCTGGTGAATGTGATGTTCGGATGAGCGAGGGAGAGCCTGGTATGATCGTGACAAGTAATGATGCTGGAAATTCAGCTTTTACATTACAGCAATAAATTACATTTTAAAATATATTCATATGGAAAACAGTAATTTTGCATAGTGATAATATTTCACATTATTACTATTTTGACTGTATTTTTTTTATTTGAATTTATTTTTAAAGGCAGCCTTGTTTTTTAGGATACATTACAACAAATAAAAAAAAATAAAAAAGTACTGACCCCAAACTTTTGAACGGTATATATACGAGTGGCTGTTTCAATAAAATAAATTGTGTCAAAACCTGATAAAATGTATAGTACTTTGATTAATTGGTCACTTTGCTATCCAACCTCAGATCCCAGCTGTCATGCTTAAAAAAAGTCTTAAAAATAATACACGCAACACAATTATACCACATATCTGTGATATATCATTGTTGTATACTGTGGTATTACAAAATACAAAACTCCAAATAAAAATGGGACCCATGATTTATTATAAAAATGACGCTTTGAGGAGTGCCTATTGCCTGCGTCCTAATAATTTCTCATGCTTCCAAAAGAATGTGTTATAAGAAGAAAAAAAATTAATTTTCTGATTACATGGAAGGTGAAACTCGAGCACTAAGCGCATTACCTTTCCGGGCTTGGCTGCATTGCCTGGAGAATTGCCAAACACACAGTGAAAAGCCTCAAGCACTATATATCCCCCTCACCAGCACTTACCGCACGCGTCGCATTCTATTTGAGTATGAATTGACATCCTCCATTACTCAATAGAAGATTTGCACATTTTCACCTCCATTGTATCCAGCGTTCCCCAATTCGTCTGCAATTGCTTGCTTTAGCAATTTTCGGCAATGCCTGGCTGTTATGCTGCCAGCATATTATTCTCCATGCTAGGCTTAAGAAGGCATAGCAAATGAAGACAACTGAAATACAACCATATATGTTTGATGTCTTAAGGTGTCATGATTAACATAGCCTGCTCGGATTATTTATGGCCCCAAATGCTAAGGAGTCTAATAGCAGATAAGACATGGCTGGCAGTAATCTTTCCGATGCATTATTTCTCTTGCCTTTAGCAGGATATTTAAAGAATCCAGCACCAGGGATCAAATCATTACCAGATTATGAAGCAGGCATAAGCCAGCTTTTATATGCTTTTCTGGCTCAACTATTGAGGGAAGTTTTCTGAAGATGTTTCCTTTGGGTCAGAACTTTACTTAGCTGATATTCTTTCGTGAGATCTCACACTGCTTTGAAATGTTATATATGGCACAAAGGCTTACATGAGAAAATGCTTAGTGTCACTATTTCAAGATATTTTACTTGCAAGTTTCTAAGCATCAAAGAATAATTACTTTAATTCACTAAATCCCTTCATAATGATGAATGATGTCCAGCTAATGCACTTAGAAAAAAAAAAGAACCAAAGAGGCCCTTAATACCTTGAGGATGCTATCCATTAGCATTCCCATTCATCTCAATTTCCTTGTCCAAATACCCACACTTGCGGTCTTGGCCACTTGAGAGTGCGCGTGTATGCGACAGGAAGTAAGTGCGCAGGGCTGTCCCATGTCTTAAAAATGCCAGAAGTGCAGTGCCCTTAATGCACACTATCTCGAATACCTCTCCGGAGCATATCCCATCATGCATTATGTTTCGGGAACTCACGTGCCCCGGAATAGCGAGATGTCGAGGACAACATACCTTGATTACCTTTCTTATACATTTATATCGTAATATTAATAATATGTGTATAATTTATTACAGCATGTATTTATGATTATCAAAACTTGGAATTATTATTATTATAATAACAAGTATATGAAAACTGTTGAAGATAAAACATTTTAAGGTAAATTCACAAGTGTGATGCATTAATTATATTGGTTTTATAGTAAATGTCATATGTTTAACTTTGCTTATATATATTTTTATGCAATATCACCCAGATATTAACTTTCCCATTAATAGCCCATATTTGACCCCTTAAATTGATTTCCAGGGGCATTTTTTTCTAACTATGTTCTAACCATTTTTTTTCTTCTATCCATGCATTTACACTGCAATTACAACACCATAAATAATGTTATGGGATTAATTATTTAAATATAATAATTTTAATATAGAAAAAATAAGATGCTAAAAAATAATAAATTATTTTAATAATGAAATTAAAACCGCCAATAGGTGGCGCCAAATCAACGTCTTAATGTACGAGTCATAGAAGCATTCATTCAACTGATTCGTTCAAAGCGGCAGATTCAATCTGGAACTATGCAACTTAGGTCACTGAATCCCCGGATTTACTCTTTTTCTGTGGCTTGTTTGAAACTACTGTCATTGGAGAAAAAATATTTACAATATTACGTCTAAAATGTCACACCACAATATTCACTCTTTGTTTACTGGACTGTTGTATAAAATCATTATCACATTTGCAATCGCGCCAATATTCTGGAAATATTTTTTAATATCATATGTTATAAATATAAAAATAACTCATACTAGGGACATTTTTTCCACATCTTGAATTTTGGGTGCATATTAATTCTGTTTACATTGCCCCCCCAAGTCACCCCCTGATAACATCTGACCCTGCTTCAAGAGAAACATAAAACACGACAAAACATCATTAACAATTTTCTATGCTGTTCTCTTACGAGAGTATCTCTCGTACTGCGTAATATCTTACGCTATGGGGAAAACCTCTTTTCCACGAGATATTGAAGCCAAAAATTATCCTTTAATTTTGATTAATGTAAAACGCTGTGCGGCAGCGTGCAGACATAGGCAAGACGGCTCGCGCGCCTATTGGCTGCCCTGCGGCAACAGCAGCAAGCCTATCGAGAGAGGCCCTGCGTGACGTGACATCCAATGGGGGTGCTTCGCGCCCATTTCGTCGCGTCCCGCCAGAATAGGCGTGGCCTTGGCCTATAAATACGCTCGACAGGCTGATACAAACTGATTTTCAACTCTTCAGCGAAGCACTACTGCATCGCTGGATCCGGAGTGAGAAGCCGCGCCGTCTGATTGTAAGCCTTCTGCAGGACGAGCCTTCGAGCCTGAAGTCGCTGGCCTGCACCTCGCCGCCTTCAGCCGCCGTACCTGCTACGCTTTCCGGCGTTCATATCCTTTTCACTCCTGAGTGTGTGTTCGCCGCTGCGACTCACACCCCCTCTCTGTTTCTATCTGTTCTAAAAGAGCAAGCGTCTTTTTAAAGATGCAAAGATCCTGCGGCTCGTGCCGAGCCACACTCAGCGACGGGGACCGTCATGTCATCTGCGTTTCCTGCCTGGGTGAGGATCATGGGGCTCTCGCTCTCGTCGACGGCGGATGCCCACATTGCGAGCTAATGCCTATGGTGACTCTGAGGACTCGCCTGGCATCCTTCTCAGAGCCTGCACTTCAACCCGCTGCGACGCCGCGCCGTAAAAAGCGCCGCGCTCAGCGCGTTCCCGAGCCCTCTCCTGCCCGCCTAAGCTCGCTGGTTCGCCCGCTAGCTTCGCCGGCATCGCTCGAGTCACTCACCAATGGACAGCGGCCGCCGTCTGCCACCGCTTCCGCCTTTGAGATCGACGAAACAGCTGAGGCTTGTTCTATCCTGGCGTCGGACAGCGAAGATTGGGCGAGCTCTGTGGACCTCCCCTCCGCTGTTCGCGAGCCTTCCGGGAAAAGAGCGGGCATTGAGTCTGAGTTGATGCGTCTGCTCTCTCAAGCCGTCGACAACCTCGGCCTCGACTGGGAGGCGCCCGCGCAACCCCCGCGCAACCGACTGGATGGATGTTTCCTCAAGAAGGACCACGCCCCATCACAGTCCAGACCCGCGCCTTTTCTTCCTGAGCTTCACGAAGAAGTCGCGAGGTCTTGGAACGCCCCCTTCTCGGCCAGAATGCGTACATCTGTCTCTGCTGCATTCTCCACTGTGGACGGTGCGAAAGACAGAGGGTACCTTTCTCTTCCTCCTGTGGAAGCAGCGGTAGCATCACATCTTACCGCCCTCTGCTGGACGGCGAGCACAGACGGTGTTGCCATCTAAAGCCTGCCGAGTGACGTCAGCCATGCACGGTCGCGCTTACACCGCCGCCGGGCAAGCTGTGTCGGCGCTACACACAATGGCCATCCTGCAGATCTTCCAGGCCGACCTTCTCCGAAAAATGGACGAGGAAGGCGTGGGATCGATCAGCGTTGCGGATTTAAGGAGCGCTACAGACCTGGCTCTTCGCGCCGCTAAATCTGCTGCACAGGCCGTTGGGCGGAACATGGCCTCTCTCACCGTGGCTGAGAGACACCTATGGCTAACGCTGTCTGAAATGACGGATTCGGAGCGCTCTGTGTTTCTCGACGCGCCCATTTCGCCAGTGGGCCTCTTCGGATCTGCCGTCCAAGATTTTGCGGACAGATTCCAGGAGGTTCAGAAGACATCGCAGGCTATGAAGCACTTCCTCCCGAAGCGCTCTAGCTCCGCAGCAGGTCGCTCGAAACAGCCGTCTGCCCGTAGCTCACAGCCACAGCCTGCACCACCCGCCGCCGCTTCTCAGCGCCGCCAGGCCCGAGAACAGAGACCGCGCTCTCGCTCTGCTGGACGCCGCCCCCCTCAGCGCGGGCCCCGGCCGAGGATTGAGATCAAGCCCGAGGTCTCAAAGCCTTCCTAGCCATCCTAGGAAAGCGATGGTGTTCAAATCTCGCTGCGGCCGGATTTTCACCGAAACATTTCGCTCGTTCAGTTCCATGCGATGTGACTGTTCTAGTGTATTTAGCAGTCAACAAGTCGGTTCATTTGCCCGCTTGCCTGCACACAACAGCCGTTTTTACGGCTACCCAGATAAATCCAATAAAGAGTGTATTTTCTGGTGTCCCGGCCATAGCCGATGGTGTTATGAGTGTTGTAAGAATGCCCATGTCACAGTGCCCATTCCCACACACAGACACAGCCCGCCACAGTTCAGGGCTAGCACAAATAAAATCGACTCATGTCGATTGTGCAAATGTAGTGAATGTGCCCACGTCACAGTGCCCACAAACACTACACAGTGCGTGTCCCACGGTTTCTGTAAAAACGAAACCAACACATATTCAGTCAGCGCAAGCCGACGGTGTTTTCAGTGCAGTAAATGTGCCCGCTGTCCCGCGCCCACATTCACTCACAGACACGCTGAACCCTACAGGGTTTGTCCCGCTCGTTCTCTCTACACAATTTGTCATAGAGAAAGCGAGTGCAAACAGGCTGCCCGCCGTGATCGGTGCGCCCCGCGCCTCGCACACTTTAAACACAGTGTTCATGTCTCAGCACACCGAAGCTCTGCAACCGCCGCTGTGCCGCGGCCAGAGCCCGGATATCATTCTGCCTCTAGCTATCCACGCGAATGCATGGGCAATGCTTCCCGGGGTATCAGAATGGGTGTTGAACACTATAAAGAGAGGCTATTCGCTACAGTTCGCTCGACGTCCCCGCCGTGGCACGGCGCGTGTCGAAACCACGGTGGACAACGAAGTATCTCATCTACTTCGAACCGAAATAGCGAAACTACTGAGCAAAGGGGCCATAGAACCTTTATCTCAGGCTCAGAGCGAAGGGGGTGTATACAGCAGATATTTTCTGGTACCGAAAAAAGACGGGGATCTCAGACCCATTCTAGATCTGCGACATTTGAACAAAGCGCTTCTGAAACGCAAGTTCAAAATGCTGACAACCAGCAAAATCCTCGCGCACGTGCGCCAGGGAGACTGGTTCATGTCAATAGATCTGAAAGACGCCTATTTCCAAATACAGATTGCGTCACGTCACAGGCGATTCTTGAGATTCGTCCTTCGAGGGCCAGGCATATCAATACACAGTCCTACCGTTCGGCCTGTCTCCAGCACCCCGTATATTCACGAAGTGCATGGACGCGGCTCTCGCACCCCTGAGACTTCAGGGCATGCGAATTTTGAACTACTTGGACGA
The DNA here is from genome assembly GCF_051911475.1 of Siphateles boraxobius. Taxonomy (NCBI): domain Eukaryota; kingdom Metazoa; phylum Chordata; class Actinopteri; order Cypriniformes; family Leuciscidae; genus Siphateles; species Siphateles boraxobius. The sequence goes on from NW_027508810.1 coordinate 7,280,174, forward strand.
CTGGTTGATTCTAGCTCGATCACGATCAGAGCTCATAGAACACAAGACCGCATTACTCGAGCATCTCGAGAATTTGGGTCTCGCAGTCAATTGGGCAAAGAGTTCGCTGTCTCCCAGCCAGAAAATCTCCTTTCTGGGAACAGTGATGGACTCGCTCTCTATGACAGCACGTCGGTCGCCGGAGCGAGGACTGAACATTCTGCTTTTCCCCCCGTCTCGCTCCTGCCTCAAGTGCTGGAACGATCAGGGAAAATGGATGCCCAGTGCTGCTCGTGGCTCCGCTATGGACGAACCAAACCTGGTTCCCAGTCCTGATGCAGCTGACCAGCACTGCCCCGTGGCCGATACCGGTGAGGAGAGACCTCCTCTCTCAGGCAAAGGGCTCGATTTGGCATCCTCGCCCGGAGTTATGGTCCCTACATGTGTGGGCCATCAACGGGTACCCGCTAACCTCCCGGAGGGATTGTTAAACACGATCACGCAGGCCAGGGCCCCGTCTACTAGACGGCTCTACTCCTCGAAATGGTCAGTGTTCTCTACCTGGTGTCAAGCTCAGGGCTTTTCACCCGTAGACTGCGGGGTTACGGAAGTGCTCTCCTTCCTTCAGGAGCTGCTGGATAAGGGTAGAACCCCGTCCACGCTCAAAGTATACGTGGCGGGCATAACGGCGTTTGCAAAACCGACGTCTGGCCAGTCACTGGGGAAGAACGACCTCGTCGCGCGATTCCTCAGGGGAGCTCGGAGGCTGAATCCTTCCAGACCTCCCTCAGTCCCTATGTGGGACCTTTCTACGGTTCTGGAAGCCCTGAAAGGTGCCCCATTCGAGCCAATCCATTTGTCAGACATGAAGCACCTGTCTTTCAAAACGGTATTTCTTGTGGCTCTTGCTTTAATGAAGCGCGTGGGGGACTTACAAGCGCTTTCAGTAAGCGCGTCCTGTATGGAGTTTGGGCCTAATGACTCAAAAGTCATACTCAAACCAAGGCACGGGTAAGTGCCAAAATCCCTCAACACACCGTTCAGGGCCCAGGTTATTTCCCTGTGCGCCCTCCCGGTGAACAATGAGGAAGCGGATGCTAATCTCCTTTGCCCCGTCAGGGCGCTGAGAGCTTATGTGTCCCGCTCGTCTGTCTTCAGGCAGACCGAGCAGCTCTTTGTTTTGTTTGGCGGACGCTTCAAGGGACTGGCCGCATCAAAACAGAGCCTATCCAGATGGATAGTCGATGCCATAGCGCTGGCTTACACTTCTAAGGGCCTGCAGTGTCCTTTGGGTGTCAGAGCGCACTCCACGAGAGGCGTGGCCTCTTCATGGGCGTGGTCTAGTGGGATTTCCTTGCATGATATCTGTATGGCGGCGGGCTGGGCCTCGCCGTCTACATTTATAAGGTTCTATAACCTAGAAGTTCCCGCCTTACAGGCCAAGCTGCTGTCGGTCTAGAATTCAGTACTATCTGTCCCGCTGCGCCGGCGCAGAATGCTGAGTTTTGATTGAGTATCGCTCATTGATCGATGGAACAGCTCCATGGGTGTTGAATAGCCCGTACTTTTGCCCAGTTCAGGCTGAACGCGTTCACCCTGTCTGCAGGATATACTGTTGACATAACTAGCTCCTATGGGATGCTATTTCGTGGGGAATGATGCTGGTAGCCTCTCTTCTCCGACTCTCTGTGAGTCTACGGTGATTATGCACTATATGAGCCCCGGGCTACTGCCCTTGGGACTTTGGTGTCGGATCCCAGTACGCACGGCGTCTTACATTGTGTTCCCCTTGGCGTAAGATATTACGCAGTACGAGAGATACTCTCGTAAGAGAACGTACTCGGTTACTAAGGTAACCTCGGTTCTCTCTAGAGAGGGAACGAGTACTGCGTATCTTGCCGTGCATACAACAGCGCTGCTTCGCTTCAGCGATGAAAACCAGTTTGTATCAGCCTGTCGAGCGTATTTATAGGCTAAGGCCACGCCTATTCTGGCAGGACGCAATGAAATGGGCGCGAAGCACCCCCATTGGATGTCACGTCATACAGGGCCTCTCTCGATAGGCTTGCTGCTGTTGCCGCAGGGCAGACAATAGGCGCGCGAGCCGTCTTGCCTATGTCTGCACGCTGCCGCACAGCGTTTTACATTAATCAAAATTAAAGGATAATTTTTGGCTTCAATATCTCGTGGAAAAGAGGTTTTCCCCATAGCGTAAGATATTACGCAGTACTCGTTCCCTCTCTAGAGAGAACCGAGGTTACGTTAGTAACCGAGTACGTTTTTCGTCATTGGAAAGAGCGACATATTTGGCTTTAAAGCGTTATTTGAAAGAAACTGTGGCAAATTTCTGCGTGAATTTATGCACGTTATACAAAATATATGCCACCATTAATTATCATTTGAATCTACTGACAGTCTTAAGCTACATTTGAAAACATAATATTGTATAAAGAGGCATGCTGTTTTGACCACTATTCCCTCTAGATTTAACATTAGTCAAATTAAATATAACAAACAGGTTAAACAAGCCATATAGCTTACTTTTAGACGTGGCGAATGAGGTTGTGATGGCCGTGTCCGATATCCCTTGCCAGTTATTATGCGTACAGCATTTCTTCTTGTATGAATATGGTCAATTTCTAGTGTTTATATCCAAAAAGAAACGATGCTGGGAGACGTTTTTGTATTTAGCGAGCTCACCACACTGTGTGTTTTTCAGTCTTCTCTGCGTCACGCAATCGCGCAGAATCTGATGACTGGCGTCAATGGTTCCGTTGCTTTCATTTTGTTCATCAATATATGTTGCGATGATTTATATAAAAATGTATATGAAGTCATTTTCGAGTCATACAGTTCAAGTCAAGTCAAGTCTCGAGTCATTGGATTTCAAGTCAAAATCAAGTCAAGTCATTTTCTTAATTTATCAAGCAAGTCTCAAGTCCTTAAATTTGCGACTCGAGTCAAGTCATGTGACTCGAGTCCCCCATCTCTGTTAATTAGATACATATAATGTGGTTGTAAAAACAAAGTATTGCACATTTTATTGTTGATAAAGATGAATATGGTATGTAAAGGCCTATTTTATACAACATTTGCAACTGTTTTTATCATGTAATTAGAAACACCACAATTTAAAATTTGTGTCTTCTGTTAGTTACATAGCGACTACTGAACAGAATTGAAAGGAAACTGCAGTGGGAGGCGCAGGAGATGAGCAAAAAAAAAAAAAAAAAACGTACACTGAATCGTTCTTCTTCAGACCATTGACTTGTCACCGCTGGAACAAGACCAACATAGAAGTTGCTCGCTGTAGAAAAGCACTTCTTCAGCGGTGAAAGCGTAAAAATATTTTATCAGATGTGCCTTTCGTTTACAATGCGACGACTGCGTTTTTGGGGCTTAAAAACGCAAAAAAGTGAAACCACCCTCCAGAGTGGAAATTTTAAAAACGCTCCACCGTCGTGTTCCCGTCTAAAGGGTAATAATGCAAATCTGCTCACGGTGGCTCTCGTCGCGTATGCGTTTATGTCACAGGCATGCGCCAGTACAGGAAAATAACAACCAACTTATCGGATTATTTCCATACGTCAGACTTTCAAGTTGCCCTAGCAGCTCTTATAAACGTAGAAGAGTCTTTTTGCTGTTCGCTTCGCCATGTTATGATTTCGCGCTACTAGGGAGAGAAGTAGAAGTAAGGTTGTACGCAGGCGTGCGGACTTAGTGTTTTTGTGTGGCAGTGCTTCACACTAGCCGCGTTTCGATTGCCGGGCCAGGGCCGAGCCTTGCTAGTGCGTGCCAGGGTCAGTCGCGTTTCCACTGTCACTTCCGGGGCTTGATCGGGGCTTACTCAGGGCAAACGGGCTTACTCAGGATTTCTGGCCCGTCGAATACCTTGGGCCAAAGCGGGTCAGCTCGGGCCAGAGGTAATTTGTGCCGGATTTGTAAATCGGGTTTGGTCTGTTCTCGAAATCCCTTTTTTCTTCCAGCGAACTCCTTGTGAAACGTTTTTTTTTGTAAATCAATGACGGGTTAAATTTGGTTTAACTGCTGCCATTATCTCTACGAAAGTGATCAGCCTAGCAAGGGTTTGTCGAAGTCGCCTGCGCACTCGCAGTAGTGGCCCAAGAGCGTAAAGTTGAATGACAGGTGACGAGAACCAATCAGATTGGATAAAATAAAATGTATCAAATTCTGATTCGCCAGGGATGCAGCGACCAGGACGCGGCGGCGCCCCGATGCCCTCTATTTAGGAGCCGTCACTAGCCTGACTTTCAAATAGACGGGAGAAGACATGAACGTCCGGTGGTGGTGGAGCTCTGGCTCTGGACATCCGACGCTTCAGGCGTTCCTGATTCACCAACGTTCGTCGCGTCTGGCCTCTGAATAAAGCTTTTAAGGCTAGTCTGCCGGGGCCTGACCATATTTGAAACATCTCACTCAATCGTTCGTTGTTTAGGTCTATATTACAGCCGTTTTAGACGCGTGCTTTATTTAAAATGCAGCATGCGATGTTGTTTAATAACTTTCAAACGGTAGAGCCTGTTCCTTTATAACATAGCAAGAGGTCAGTGTATTTTTGCTTTATACATTTTAGGCTTATTCTCAGGGGGGGCGGGGGGCGGGATTATTAGGCAATTTTAATCGGACAATTTGACCGGAGAGATTTAATTTTGTCGGACATTTCATTTTTTTCCCGGCCAATGTCCGGTAATTACCGGACAACAGAAACCCTGATACGTACGTATGTATGTATGTATTTTTATAGTATTTTTTGACCAAGACAGATGGCCAGTCTGTTAAAGTGTTTTTTTAATTTTTTTATTTGAATTATGTCTCCCTTTTTTCACTTTTATTATTTTATTTTATAATTTAATTTACCTTGGGCAAATAACAGTCTATCACAGGTTTTAATTTTAATTGCATTTTTTTTTTTGCCAGTCTACTGAGCCTAAATGCCATGTGACTAATTGCTCTGGAGACAAAACAATCACAATGCAATTTCAAAAATTAAAAGGCTGATGGCACCACAAAAATACATTAAATGCATTTAAAAGCTCTTCAAAAACTAATCACTAAATAATCTTTTGTAATATTAAGAGATTCAAGACTACATATTGCTTGCAAATCATACGACTTCTGTCAATGGCTGACAACAGAGAAAGATGCTTTTCCCCCAGGATAGGGCAGTTATCAACATCTACCAGCAGAGGATAACTGGATCATTCTAACCAGCCAATCCCAGACTCCTTGGAAGGCACACAAATCAATATTAGTTCCCCAAAAGCCTCTGATCTTTCCCTGGTGTCTAACCCAGAACCTCCCTTGGGAACCGAAAGAGCCTTCCGGACTATCAGCTCATCTGCATTCAGCATTGATCACCACACAAAACCACCCACTCCGTCATCTGTCATTTTAGGTCTGGACTGAGCACAGACTCCCCAAGGTCATCCCTGGCATTCTGACATCACTCAGAACAGCCCACAGGAATATGGCCTAATCTAATTAGACTGATTATTTCAAACTTGGCTCGCTTCATCATGTGAAAGGGCCCTAAAGTGTGTGTCTACATTAGCGTGTTGTGATCCGGATTGATTATTCACTTTATGCACACAGTGGAAACATCAGCGGCAATGGAAGAGTATTTTCAAGTGGTCAAGGGCTGGCTGGTTAGCATGGCCCCATTAGCCTCTGCTAGCAGATGTCGTGACTACACACTCTGCTTCTAAAAAAAAAAAAAAAAAAAAAAAAAAATTTGACTTTATTCATAATTAGACATGTATTCTGATTCAATTTTTTTTGAAAGCAGAAATATCAGTTTTGTTTCATTATAGCACATTTGATGCTTTACAAGGGCCTGTTTCTTTTTTGAAAGTCGTCATGAAATAGGAACTTTCTAAATACATGTTATTGACCTTCTTGTGATTTATTCATCCATGCATATGTTTACTTTTCATTTAACATTGTAATTTTTAATCAAAACGTCATTGATCTTCCACTGAAACGTATATCGGATTTCTCCAATCATTTCATCCACTTAAACCCTTCCCCTTTCTTTGCAAACACACATTCAGTTCTACCTCCATTCAATCAACAACCAATGAATTGAACCAAGTCTCCTAAATTTGTTACACTATATCACAAAACAGAAGAAGTGTCTACTTCTGTTAAATCGCAAATTTAAAAGTGTGAAGATACAAGTGTGACTTTTATCTTTTTCCAGGTAGATACTCTTAGACATTTTTTGAAGCGAAATTTCTGGAAAAATAAATATATTGAGCTGTATAAAAATAAACACATAAAGATAAACTGAGTCTAAGCTAAAAGAGAAAATCAATGGCATTAGGCATTAATTTGCTTGGCCCTGTGTCAGGGAGATAGTTGAAAGAGTAAACATTTGCTGGAAGACTAATGGAAAACTCATTAGGACTGACAAAGTGGATTTTTTTTTCAGATAGTTCTCTTTGTGTCAAACAATTAACTATTTAACTCTTCATTATGTTGTGGGGTTATTTTCAGTGATTAGAGCACAGTCATTGTACGCTAATTAGACAAAACAGACTGCCACACCATCCAACTAATAAATGAAGGATTGTTTTGAATGCAGTGTTTTAAAAAGCTTTAGAGGTGGTAGCATAATCACTTTTATTATGCACTCTTATTTGATTGTGGTTGAATGTTTGTTGAAGAAAGGTCAGAATATTTCCTCAGTATTGCCAAAGCTGCCCTTTTACTTTCACTTATTCCCTCGAACAATCCATAACAAAAACGCTACTTTACAGTTCACGTAAGTTTGATTTGAAATGTTCTTCTGATTAGACATAACGTAATGGTAATTTAGTGTTCATTTGATCTTTATATATCACTTTGACTGTTAATAAATAGTTGCTTTAAAAGTGTTTTATTTTTTTATTTTTTACTAATCCACTAAATGTGAGCCATGTGACTAATCACTCTGGAGATGAAAATGATGTCCTGAATTTTTATACATTTTACTGGTAGTCCACTGTATGAAATTCTATTGGGTATAATATGTCACAGTTTACTTTATTTTGCTATCCTCACTTACATTAGTTAACTATTATCTATAATATCCATAATATCTGGTGTCTGAATACTTTTTGGTTGTGTAGTCGATAGAGGGAGGAGCCATGATGGTGAGGTAGCTGACAACATCCGGGGCACGACCGACGGAGATGGGGAGCTGATTAGACAGAGCGACACCGCTGGCACTGGAGAATAAGGCGGAGCTGTGCATCAAGCGTCTGAGGTCAAACAATCAAAACAATCATTCCAGAAAGGGGAACAAAAAACTTATAAAGGCAGTGACACAACAAGCCGATCTCAAAAAACTAGCGGCGATGAAAGCCGATTGTGTAGTCGCAAAGCCACTTGAAGGCAAGCCTGCAACCTTAGCCGGGAAAAAGCTTAACGCCTGCTAACGCTGACAAGGAGACAAGAGGCATTTTTTTCCGTTTTTTTTTTTTTTTGTCAATGGAGGAGAAGCTTCACTACGCGGATTAAAATGAACCATTTTTGTGAGGAAATTGCTTATCATTTAATGAAGCGACAGCCCATCTTCAATATGTTAGCTCTTAAACATACGTTTTAGATTGATCTATTTTTACACCTAAAAAAAATGCAGTTATAAGAGGTCACGGACAATTGCATGATATGCATGATTCTGTTTATGGCCATTCTGATTCATTTCTGTGGTAGGCTATCCGTAAACAGTGATTGACTGTCACACCACTCTGAACGAAATTCAATGACTTCAATTCTGTAATGTGATGATTCTGTGCCTTGATAATCAAAGTTAGCCATTGTGTCTTTTCCAATGGTAGAGCCACAGTGTTACAAATATTGAGTTATGTTTTCATTTCACAGACTTTTAGTTTGTATTCATGAGTTTCCTGTATTCCTTTGTTTGTCTGTCTGTGTGACACTTGCTTAACACAAAGTATCTGTGGATTGTTTTTAGAAACTTCTTAAGACACGTCTTTTTTAGTCAAGCTTTTAATTTATAATTTATTGCTGTGTATTTTTTTCCATGTTTGATTATTTTGTTCTGTACATGATGTAGCGCTTTGAGTCCGAGAAAGGCGCATTACAAATGAAATTTATTATTATTATTATTATTATTATTATTATTATTATTATTATTATTATCTCCCAATAATAAGACCATCTCTAGTTGTCGCCTTGCATCTGCTGCGTCTGGGCAAAAAAGTTGTGCTTGAACACGCCACATCCTGCACATGCATGAAAGGAAAGAACTGTCTATAACTGCGGATATCAATAGTCCATGTTCCTTTTTCAAAAAGAGAAAACCAACTAGATCTGCAGATATACACTCATCGACTGTCACCTAGTTGAAGTTTTAAGAGGTAACTTTTTAACTTTTTTTTGTTTTTGTCCATCTACGTGATGTTTAAGGTAATAAAACAATGCAACTGTGTTTGAAAGAATTAATTTAATTACTTTAAATGTCCTTGACCTGTCTTAAAATCATGTTTACTACTTTACAGAGGTGTTTTTTTTGTTGTTTTTTTAATGCCGATTGCATTCAAATACAATGCCGGACATTATTATTCCAACCAAACAAAGTAAAAACAGACTGAGATAGAAACAACACATTTGAGGAAAGAAGGTCTCGATGTTGAAAGATGAATTGAACACAGCTCTTCAGGGAGCGCTTAAAAGTGTCTCGCCACTGATTGTGCAGTTGACATTGCTCAAAAAGGTAACTTGGCTTTTACTTTTCTTTGTTTGTTTTCTTTGCCCTCATACATAAAACCTATGTTTGAAGTCATCACAATGAGAAACATCAACATCAGAATTGCTACATATGTCTTACATTTATTAACAAATGAAACAGTCCTTGACTTTAAGACTTCTATAAACTGGGGAATTAAATTCAAAATGTTCCTCAGGTGTCATTTTATGTCTTGACATGAGTCACCTTCATAAGCAACATAAAGGCCAATATTTTTGAGTTGTCTAGAAGTTGTCAGTTCCCTTTCGTAGTCACTCCGAGTTACGTCGGATGACGACGAATGGGGGTTTCGCTTAGAACACCTTTCGACTTTGAGTATTACAAAACGAGCCAATGGCGATGAAATGCCATGGGTCTGCGGAATTTGCATAGCGTATCTCCGCCCCACCGCGTGGGTATAAAAGGAGGACGCCGGCAACATGCAGATATGTTTTCGCTTCGGAGCCAAGAGTATTTCTTCACTCCACAACATTAGCGGCTCCTGCAAAATCTCTCAGGGGGGGCAAATGTTTGGATGATTGATAAGGATAAGGTCCACCCATGCAATGGATAAATTAAAAGCTTATCTTAAATTTCAAAGTACAATGCTAGGAGTAAAAAAGACTGCTACCATCCTTTCCTAAACTGATTGTAAAAACAAAGTGAGATTTTCCAACACTCGAGTATTTAAATGGTCAGCAATAAATACCTCTCTAGACAGCCTCTGCTTGTCTTCTTCTCCCAGGCCCTCCTAGATCTTGTTGTTCCTGTTGCTACTTGCTCCTGAAATATCCTGATTACTACGACGGCTGAATTAATGACACGATAAAATTAACTTTGTTCGCCATGACGTTCAAGTTCAACTGGCCTCAAAAACTCGCGAGATGTCCCAACAGTCTCTCTCGCGCTCGTTCTCTTTTATTTTTTATTTTTTAATCACATTTGATAAAGATATTAAAGTAGTGTTTCATTTTTTCTTGTTGTTCAAATTCAAAATTGTTTTCAAATATTATTTGTCACTTAATCTTAAAGATTTTTAATAGTGTATGTTTGTTCCCACCAATCGCTGCACAAGTTAAGGATACATATAATGACATAAGCACGTTAGTGCGAGCCCTCCCGGTACCCATAGAGAATGCATTGCAGTGCCTGCAGTTCGAAAAAAAACGTCTTTGAATGTAAGTCTATGGGAACACTCTGGGCGATTCTCAGCCAGAGTGAAATCGCCCAAAAAGAGGCGGTACTCCACAGAACGTGACATGACGATGGTTGGACTATATCCAGAGGCACAGTGACTGCTAGCGTAACCTATTTTTTTACGGTCTCTGAGCGTAACTCTGTGGCTGAATGAGATTGTGAATGTGATTGAAAAAGTCCCTTTCACACTTTGGTGGGGCATCGCCCAATCGCCCTAATGAAGAAACCACCCCTGCTCCACAATCATCTCTGACTTCGCTCTACGAGACGAGCTTCTCTCTCCGGTGTTGGTGTGACGGCGATCTGCAGCGAGCTCACAGTGCCTGCTGATCTGTGCAGTGATCTGCCAGTGTGTGTGTGTCTCCCTGTGCGCTTCAACATCGCAGAGTTTTTTTTCTCCTCTCATAAAAGAGCTTGCACGCGGCACGTCTTTTTAAAGACGGCTCGCCCGTGCATTTCTCGGTTACGTATGTAACCCTCGTTCCCTAAGTAGGGAACGGAGACGTAACGTCTCCCTGCCACTTCCGCTGTACCGCTGGGTAGACGCCTGAGTTCAGTCTCGGCTCCTCAGCGAAGACATATCTGCATGTTGCCGGCGTCCTCCTTTTATACCCACGCGGTGGGACGGAGAAACGCTATGCAAATTCCGCAGACCCATGGCATTTTATCGCCATTGGCTCGTTTTGTAATACTCGAAGTCGATAGGTGTTCTAAGCGAAACCCCCATTCGTCGTCATCCGACGTAACGTCTCCGTTCCCTAGTCAGGGAACGAGTGTTACATACGTAACCGAGACGTTTCCTTTCCCCTTTGAAAGTTGTAGTCATTCTTCGATTTGTTGCTCTGTGTGAAAAAAACAAAGTGAAGTCCCTGGACACAAACAATTTCAAATCAGGAAGTTTCGCATGATATGCATGTGATATTCAGAATACCATTCTGTTGTTTAACAGTGTAGATTTTCTTGTAACAAGCTTTTTTTTTTAATAACAAACAGTGCTGTAGCTTAACAAAGACCTCCTTTACATATATCAATATACACTCTTTTCTAAAATGTCATCTCTCAATGGAAAGTTCTGATTTGTTTTTGTGAATTGATTCATTCTGAGGGTTTTTGTAAATTAACCAGTTTAGAAATAACCAATTCATTCTAATTTGAGTCCCTGCACAGAAGTCCCAGTGGGGCTGTTTTTTTTTAAATGTCTTTAATTAAACCTATTTATTTCATCATTACTTTTTCGACTAAAAATAAAGTATTTACTAAATGAATCAATGTAAGAAAAAATGTTGTAAGTATAGTTAATAATACCATTTATGCAGAGGGTGCAAAAATGTAAGACCGAGGAGGAAAAAAACAGTGAAGCGCTTGTTAGGGCGCGCGCCTCTGATGCCGGAGACAATTTGATTTGAACCGGAGAGGTTACATTGGTGCTGTGACCTGGATGGGAGTGAGGTTTAGGTGTAAAGGAGGCCAGCTACTAAGATCTGTGCGAGTAAGCCTCACACCCCTGGCCTCAAGAGTCACACTAGCGACTGACACTGGATATAGTGTGCGGTCTTTAGCGTCCTTGTTAACGCGCGCACCTCCCATGCCAGAGACGCCAGTTCAAATCCCACTCGGAGCAGGTCGAGGAAGACTGCTTACCAGGGATGGGCAGTATTTCAGATACATGTGATTAAAATGCATATTTGAAATACAAAATACTATTTCCTATTTTAAAGCCTTTGCAAAAAATATCTAATGTGTTCCGTATTTAAATACATTTAAATTTAGTATTTTTGTATTTTCAAACTACATAAAATACTTTGTGCCAATGAGGTTTGTTCTCGCATGTTGAGCTTCTGTTCATGTTTGCTGATCAATGTTTATATGCGAATAATACTAAATTTAAATCTGTTCATAAAGTGATCAAGCCTCTTTAGAAAATTTTGATTAAACCGCATATTGATTTGTTTTACGATCTATTTAAGAACTTTTTGAAGCAGCAAAGAGGCAGATTTAATTAAAAAGGTCTTAATTTGTGTGCGGAAGGTGAACAAAAGTCTTACGGGTTTGGAACGACATGAGGTTAATTAATGACACAATTTTCATTTTTGGGTGAACTAACCCTTTAAACCCAGTCTTTTTGAAATTTTGTTGGTAGAGGTAGGTGAAATTAAAACAAAAGTTTCTAAGCAGATATATATGCCGAAATATTCTTTGCATTCAGAATAGGTCAAGACAGATTTCAGCCTAAGAGTGATACCTCAGTGAATGGCCAAGTCCACATGTAGTTTCATTTATTTCAACTGAGGTATTTTGTATTTTGTATTTTTATTTTAAATACATTTTCATGTATTACATGAAATGAGTATTACACTATCTTCATGTGGACTTCAAGCTCATTGAGAGATAAAACCAATAAATACATAAATCGCATGTGATTAAAGTGTGTAGCCCATAAGCTATGATGCAGGCTGAGATAAGTGTGTGTGATGCTGATGGAGCTGTGTGAGGTGACTGTTTAATTAGGCTGGCTAATGGGCTGAATAATTATGTTACTTTTTTTTTTGCCATCTGGACGCAGAGCTCCCAGAAACCCTCACTCTTGTTCGGCTGAACTAGTAAGGAGGCAGTCAGGTGAGAGAAAAACAGAAACCTTTCCAAGTTCCTCGGGGTACACGGTTGAGAACAGTACAATCACTATCTCTCGCCTTCTTGAGTTCCTCAAAATGGCCCTGGCAACTCTTACTCTTTAATGCAAGTAAACGGTCATTTTGCTGATGTTTTTACCCAATGTGTCTTACATTGCACACTTGCCCCACCTGCTTAAAAAAATCACATGGGGACTATACATGAAGAAAGCTATCTGTTAGCATACCAATTAATCTCAATGGCAGTTGCTTGACTCCTTGGAACATTTTATTTCAAGTAACAAAAATCTTTTTTATGCTTTTGTTTTTAGTAAATTAAGTAAGTTTGGAATAGATACAATTTTTAAATGTTTTTAAAATAAGTATCTTATTTTAACAAAGGCTGCATTTATTTGATACAAAATACAATAAAAAAACAGCAATATTGTGAAATATTTTAACAATATTTTCTATTTGAAAGTATTTTAAAACGTAATTTATTCCAATGATCAAAGCTGAATTTTCAGCATCCTTACTCCAGTCGTCAGTGTCACATGATCTTTCAGAAATCATTCTAATATGATGATTTGCGGGTCAGTAGCATATCTTTATGAAAAGCAGATATTTAAAATTGTTAGAAGCATAAGAGACTAAGAAACTGATTGAAACATGTTAATAAAGGTATAACAAAACTGTAAATAAAATTAAAAATATAAAAAATATATATATAATAAAAACATTCAAACTATTAATACAATACTATAATAGTATACTTAAATAACAAACTGCAGGAAAATGACATGCTAACAACAATGACTGGCTGAAAAGCACAAATGACTGTAAGCTTTATAACCAAAGGCATGTCATTTGTTTATATTTAATTACATTTTACCAGATATATCCCTGACAGGCAGCAAATTGATTCAATCTAAATCCAGTTTAAGCATTACAAGGATTCGTCTTATGCATTTATTTCATAAGCATTATCTATCAAAGATCCTTATCCCACATTCTCACACATATGCAGAAGGGCTCACACATTGTATTATATTACAAATGGCTCTAAAACTTCTGCATAACTCAAACTTTGCTTGACCTAAAGTGCTCTTGAGCTGCTCAATTCATCTCAGAATGTATGTGTATTGTTGCAGGACAGATTGTAAGAGGAGAGACCGAGAAGCATGTCAGCACGTAATCGCTCCAGTTATTAATGCTTAAAATTGCACATGAGGGTATTAGCATGCAAAATATCGTAATCTCCAGAGCACAGCAGGATTATATTATGAGTTGAATGAATGGCTTTTGAAGACGTCAGAGGAAATAGAACATATGTTTTATTTCTGCTCTAGTAGGTAATGTATTCAGATTTTTAACAAACATTGTCTTTTCTCAAAATCATTCAATCCTTCAAATTACAAGGGAGTTACATAAATTAGAGGTGATTACCATGAAGAATCGGGGGTAGACGTATCATAGCTATTTGCAATTTAAAAGTTAATGCATATAATCTTGTTGCACATACTGTACTGTGTAAAAAAAAAAAAAAAAAAAAAAGGTTGAATATTTTTAGATGACATAAAATGTGTTGCATAAGGTAATACATTTAACTGGTTAAGGAAAGTGAAATATATTATTTAATATAAACGAATCAGCCTTGCTGCATTAGGTAACACCAAATCTTTTATATAAACATAATTGAAAATAAGCATTACAATGCATTAAATTGATCAAATGTGGCAGTAAAGACATTTGAAATGTAACAAAATATTTCATTTCCAAATAAATGCTGTTCATCTTTTAGAATCCCAACTTTATTATTAAAGAATCCCAAATAAATATATAACGTTTTTTCAAAGAAATATTGTCACACCTAGTCTGTGTGTGTCATCTTAGTATCACTTTCACAGACTTTTAGTTAATATTAATTGACTCCGGTTTCCCTTTGTTCTGTCCCCGCCACTCGTTTATCATCTTGGTATGATTTGTCATTCGGTTTAGCTGTGGTCAACTTATCATCACCAGTATATAAGTTCCTGTGTTTTCAGTGTTCTCTCGGTCCCGTTAATGTTACGTTGTGTTTGTTTGCCTGCCTGCCTTATGTTGGAGATACCTTTGGAAATTATTAAAGACTGTCTGAACCTGAATCATCATGTTAGTGTGTTCCTACAACATACCGTGACAGAAGACCGGACCTAAAATGGATGATGAAGCAAGATTCGCCAACTTAGCCCATGAGGGGCTTCCCTTTATTGACTTTGCACTCTGTATGGAGTGTGTACCCCTGATCCAGATCACAGCCACGCCCAAAGCCCGGCCCGTCATCTGACTGTGTGTGTTCCCACAACGTACCGTGATAAATATAAAGCAGCACAACTGTTTTCAACATTGATAACTGAAAGAAATGTTTCACCAAATCAGCATATTATAATGATTTCTGAAGGATCATGTGACACTGAAGTAATGATAGGAATAAATTAATAAATTACATTTTAAAATATAATAAAATAAATTATATTTCACAATATTCCTGTTTAGGTCAATTAACGCAGCTTTTTAATGTTCAAAAACGTAAAAAAAACGTACTGACCTTAAACTCAAAAAGATTTTTGAAAGATTTTTTTTTTTTACACGAGTAAGAAAAGAAAAGACTTTCGTGTAAAAAGACTTTCCCCCCTTTTGAAAGAAGTTTTTTTTTTTTTTTTTTTACACAAGACAATATTTCATATTCATTAGAAAAGTGCAAAACTTGACTGGCCTCAAATCGTCCTCATTATAGTGCAGTGAGGCAGCATAAATGGAGTTATGTTCACCCAGTATGATCTTTGAATCATGTGTAACCTTTCTAAAGATCCCCGTCGGCTCGCTAGACCTGGGATTTGGCCTATTCATATGGCCTTATTTGCACCTTCCTGCTGGCTTATAAAAATATGAAATTATTACTGAGTGGAACCACACAATGTAAGAGGTTCACAGGAAGTGTAGGAAGGTGCTTTCAAAGAAAGCTTAAAAACAAACTGAAACGTCCATCCATTTTCCAAACCACTTGTCCTATGTAGTGTCACGGGACTGCTGGAGTCTATCCCAGTGCCTCGGGCTGAAGACAGGACACACCCTGGACAGGTGGTCAGTCCAAGCTGAAACACACTGAAATTTGTTCAGTGGATTAAATGTAGTGTGGAACTTGATGTTATAGTCACCTTCATTTATATAGCGCTTTTAACAATATGGAGCATTTCAAAGCAGCTTTACGGTGATAATAGGAAATTAAAGTAACAGAGAGTAACGGGTTTACAGCAGCTCTAGAATAAAGTTATTGTCCAGCTAAAGTTAGTTTTGATTGATTCACTTCCGTCGCAACGATCATTAATTATTAACTTAGGGGCCGCTAACACGAAACCGTTCTAACAGAAAACCCTTAATGCGATCCGGCCGCTCATTTGCACAAAACAGTGCCTGGTGGCTCGAGAACGCAAACCATGAAATAGGTTGCAAGCCTTGAAAAATGTATAATACAGAATTTTTTATTCCTTCCGCGTAGCCACGTGAAACGGAATTATCCCGACAACTTTTTATCTGTACAGAGGTAAAGGGAATGGAAGGAGACTAGTTGACACTTCAGGATTGCGTTGTTGTCGTGTCCATGCGATGGTCCTTCTTCAGATCTGGACACGGCCTGGATCCGGGGGACTGCGGTAAACCTCGGGATAAACAGAGAGACTAATATTAGCGTAGACACCATCCTTCTTATGATGTAACATCAGGATGTATGGGAAGTGTTCCCGGTTCCAGGTGACCTAATCTATGCAGCCTAACATTGAATTATAGAAGTCTATAATGTGTTATGTGTATGCTAAGCCAAAGAGATGTGTTTTTAGTCTAGATTTGAACTGACAGACTGTGTCTGCTTCCCGGACAATGTTAGGAAGATTGTTCCAAAGTTTTGGTGCTAAATAGGAAAAGGATCTAGTGCCAGCAGTCGATTTTGATATTCTAGGTATTAACAAATTTTGAGATCGCAATAGACGTGAAGGACTATATTTCGTTTAGAGCTCACTCAAGTACTGGGGAGCTAAACCATTTAGTGCTTTGTAAGTAATAAGCAATATTTTAAAATTTATACGATGTTTAATAGGGAGCCAATGCAGTGTTGACAGAACCAGGCTAATATGGTCGTACTTCCTGGTTCTGGTAAGAACTCTAGCGGCTGCGAATTGGTGGGATTATATTATATTATACAACATAATTTGAATTGCCTTTGAAAAAAATGGTATTGTTAGAAAAAAGTGTTACAGATGTGGAGAAATACAGTAAATTAAATTTTGATGGCAGAATATAATATTATTTTACTTTAATAATATTTAACGATCTATACAGAAGAAGCTAATGAACATGTATTATACATGCATTTTTTTTCTTTTGCAGGCCACAAAAAAGAGATTTTCACCTTTACATAGATAAATGATTACATAGAAAACTTTTTACCATTAAAATAAATTGTGACTTGTAAAGCTCCAAAACTGACTTAGAAATCCACTTAGAATTATCATAAATAATTTGTGACCTATATTCCAAATGCTTGTATGAGGAACCAACCACAACATAATTAATTATACAATTTTTGGCTGGGCTGTTCTATTAATTTAAATGGGATAGTTGTAAATATCATACATACATACATACATACATACATAGATTTTCAGCGGTGCATTCCCCGATGTTCAGCCATTAAGTGTGACCCACAGTGGAGGCCCTGCCACCAGGGATGGACAAGTGAAAACTGTTCTGCAGGTCGTGACTCAGCTTTTGGTACCGCATTCAGGGTTGCGCACTGAGCCCCCTTAAGAGCAGTTTAAATGGGAAAAGCTAGTCCCAGTCGCAGTCAACCATGATGATCCGGCTAAACCTGTGCATCTTAACCCAGCACCTGTTATAAATGATTTGGAATTAGAGCAGCTCACACTCACCATTACCAATTTGAGCATTTTGCCAAGCCTGGGTGACCTTGAGTGCATGTATGAGTAGATCATCGCTCTAGATTAGAGCCCCTCTGTTAAAAACGGCCGTTAAAATGCATTTTTAATGAAAGCTCCAAGCACTGCATTCGTCTACAAACCTAATTTTTTCTGTACTAACGGACATAATAGTATTGGTGGGATTTCTTCACGTCAGGCAAGGTTCATTTTATTTTAGCAATCATGAGGTCACACGTTAAGGAACTTGTACTTCATTTCGAGACTTAGAGGGATGTGCAGCAATGCCTGAAATAAAATCTAAAGAGTTCATAAAGAGGTAATTCTTATGTAATTGTTTTTTTTATTATTATTCAAAATAAAAATTATAAAACAAATGAGACTTTTACATCACCATTTTTTGAAACACTTCTCGAAAAAATCTGATATTTTTTTGTCCCCAGATAAACAGCCAGTCTTGAAATTATTTATAACTTAATAAATAATGGATAAAACATAAAATGGGATTCACTGGTTATTTTCCAAACCAGACAATATTGCCAAACAGTATTAGGGCAACCTGAAGACTGTGTTGCATTATTTAATTTTTTGTTAAGGGTATGTCCTAAGACATCTGAGAATTAATTTATAAATATATTGTAAATGTCACAGTGTAGGTCAGTTGACAGCACTAGCCCAGAGAAATCCAAGACTATGCTGAGGCTTACAAGAGCTGAATCAATAATTGAAATGATATCTTAAGGTCAGTGATATCAATGCAGGTGTCCTCTGAAGGACAAGTTCATATGTCTTTTTCTTATGTCTCTTTTTATCTGCACTTCAATGTCTCAATGTATGTCATAAATATACACTTCAATATCAAATTATTTGATGAGTGAATCATACAATACAGTTAAAAGTGAAGTTTAGCCAAGTAGGGCATCCCATAATCAGAATTTGCACTCTGCATTTCACCCATCCAAGTGCACACACACACACACCCAGAGCAATGGGCAGCCATTAGCTGCCCATACTGAGACTCGAACCCATGACCTTCAGGTTTCAAGTCTGACTCTCTAGCCATTAGGCCACAACTGCTCCTAAAATCACCTTATGAGTCTCCTTTAAAGTGGCTATATGTAGAATTCAGAAACCCTTGTTATTAGCGAAACCGGTGGCTGTAAAAAGGAACTGCAGCCAGCAAATTATTGTTCATGCTCACACTCGTGCACACGTAACATACAAGAGACTACACATGATTAAATGCCCCAATATACTCTTACAGCTAAGTTCTTTTTCGTTCTTAGAAGTAAAAAGAAGTTGTAAATACCTTTGCAGCGAAATATTGTTATGACAAACATCCAGACGCTGTCCATGCTGCTTATAGCAACGTGTGGATTAATATGTAATGTGCTGCACACTTTCTTCTCAATAACAAAATAAACACAAAACAGAAACAAAAGTGGCTAGGTAAGAAGCAGGGATATTATGTGGATGTGTTTGCACCAGCACTGGTTTCATGTTGACAGATGAGGTAATTAAAATTACACTCTTATAATAGTTTGATTATAAAGCATATTTGAGACTGTAGACTATATAGATCTGGCTGTGAGACTATAGTTTGAATGAATCCCTTTTCTTTGCATGACACGTTGACATTACATTACAGAATGCCTCTTTCGGCATTATCCTGAACACTGTATAAGCATTAGTTTCATGTGTCATAGAGGCTCTTGGAAGTCTGCGTACATGTCACATGCGTTGGATTTTCCCAGCAAAAACGTTGCGAGTTCCAAAATCAGTCTACAGGCTTTCATAGAAGCCTGGGAAGGTCTTGTTTTTAAGTTTCATTACAAGCTGTTCATACATTGATGTTAATACACACAAAAGCGAAAAATACATGAAAATCTATATATATTGTCCATTTAAACAGTGTTCATTTTCTTGGTTTGACAGGTTAAAAGCCCAGACTATTCCTGGTCTATTCCTGGTAATTCCTGTTTACCATTACTTCAATGTATACTTATTCAAAAGTATAGTGACATCATATTAAATAAACTAATTTTGATATCCCATTAAAATATTTTGTCTTGTTTGGACACATAGGTTGATTTTAATTTCACCTGATGAGAGGGTAATTGCAGATTTCTCATCTGCCTATCGTTAATTCATTAAAATTTAACATTATCTGTGCCTTAGCATTCTCTAAGTCTTTGCTATGACACATGTATCACACCACAGATATGCATCTAATTAAGCTTTCTTTCTAGTTTTGCCAGAAGCAAATTCATAAGCAGCTGATTTGAGACTTCTATGAGAATGTTATTGGCTGCCTCTGGTCCAGAAACCTAATATCGTACACTACTGTGAGAAGTATTATTGAATTAAAAATACATTAAAATCATTCTTTGCTGCTAATTTTGAAAGGCTGTGGTTTATTAACCTTATATTGCTGCATTGTCAGAGCTCTTTAGCAATGACAACACTGATGGATTCATTATCAGTTGAACTGCATGTTGGCCAGACGGCGAAATTAAAGTGGAGCTCCTCTCACAGTGACATGCGCATACACACCTGATTTGCTTCACACTGATCTCACTTGAACTGTTAATAAGTTGTTTTGTGGGATTGGTTTTGTGTTTCGGTAAGTGACTGTAATTGAGGGGCAAGATTTCTACAGTTATGCATATTAGCATTTTCCAAGTATGCTACAAAGTCTAGCTTTTATTTCTAAGTGCTGTACTTATATTTAATAAAATGTAAAAAAAAAAAAAAAAAAATTAGTAGGATAGGGAAATGGTTTTAGTAAATTAATGCTAATGGGTTTGCAGTTTGAAGCTTTCAAATTACAATTCAGTCCCAATTTCATATTTAATTCAGCATATTAAAATCAGCATTTTCTCCAAATTATATTAATGCATTTTAACACATAATAGCTTTAATGTATAATGCACACTGACATTTGACGGGGAATAAGTTGTTATTCTGACTGATGCATTGAAGTAATGATGCTTAATTTACCCAATGAGAAAGGAAAATATCTCATTATAAAATATGTTGAACATTTGCAACTGAAGCTGACATGATTCATGATTTTGTCCCACTCATCTATGAATAAACTAAGGCTGCATCCCATTTCACATACAGCATTTCACTGATGTACTAAAGTTGTTTAATTGACACAATGACTTCAAAAATCATTAGTTGTCGTAGCTGTGTTGGGATTTGTTTACACTTTTCAGGAAAATCAACCTTCAAATGGCTCACACAGTAAACTACAGTTTTTCTGCACATTCAACTGGGATAAAAAAAAAGTATTTCTAACATGGAAAATATTGTGCTCATCAGCCTTAACCTTAATTCCTGCCCTGTTGTATTGCCATGCACTAGAAAAAAAGAAAGAAAAAAAAATCAGCAGTTCAAGGTGCTACATGTTTATCCCCAGTCAACACACAGTGTTGTGGGTTATATCCCATGCTCCAGTGTTGTTTAACCCCAGGTTCATCTTAAGGAACAGTTCCTGTAATCATTCAACTGATTGATTAAAAACGGCTGATTTATTTATGCATGAAACAAGTGACTTTTTGTGTGAGTCATTTAATTATTCACTCAACCGATGAGTTCAAATTGCTAATTGATTCATTTCAGGAAGGAAAAGTGAGTGTACATTTGGCCAATTGCTTCATTTTGCTGTGGCTGTGTTTAATTTGCATTGGCGTTTTAAAAACAGACAAGTACCTGCCAATATCGTGTCCAAAAATATAAGTTACTCTAAATATTTGTTTATTGAACTGTTGTATAAAAGGAATATCATATTTACAATCATGATGTTTTTCTCAAATATCAACACTGCTTACCTGTGGCCAAATCAAAGTCTCTCTGATAACAACAGCACTCTTACTTGTGTGATATTGCCTAAAAATATATACTAAATATATATATAAAAAAAAAATTGTTTTAACATTTTTGGATGCTAATTGGTAATTAGAATGCTTATATGGACGATGCTTAACGTGACTCTCAATACATACATATATATATATATATATATATATATATATATATATATATATATATATATATATATATATATTTTTTTTTAATCAGTACATGTGTTCCCCTGGTTTGAACCCACAATGTAAGTATTGCTGAAACATACTCTCATGGAAATTTTATGTGAATTAGTGTGATCACATTTATACCTTACCATACGATCTGTGTGTGCCACTGATGGCACTTCTGTACGAATCACATTGTACAAATTCATACAAAATGTATTCAGAAAATAGTAATGTTTTATAGAATATAATTTTCTATAATTTCTATAGAAACTACCCATAAAATATTTAGGTTTTTTAGAATAGGTTGGATTTTCCATTTGTGATGTTTGTATGAAATTTTTAATCTCTATTTGAGATGTTGGTTTTTACGGTGGCCGAGAGAGCTCAACGTCCTGCAACCTAAAGAAGACGCATGCAAGTAGAAAAAAACGCATGCAAATAGAAAAAACCGCATGCAAATAGAAAAAAACGCATGCAAAAAGAAAAAAAACGTATGCAAATAGAAAAAAACACTAGCAAATTAAGAAAACATCTTCATCAGTTTCACAGCATGTAACGGTGGCAGCCCCAAATCCAGTTTGGGTTTTTTTAAAATGTGACTTTTAACTTAAATTTTTCGGGCGCCAGACAAGTCAAAACTTGTCAAATAATAAAAAAAACATATGGAAGGAAGTTCAGTTTCCCGGCAGATAGCTCAACCACTGTTAAACAAATTAATCCCTTCCAATAACCGCAATAACATAAAAATGGGGCTTAAATGACACACATTCACAGATTCAAGGTTTCAGTCAAAATTGTTATTTGTGAAAACATTTCAAAAATAAATAAAAGGTTACACGAAGTTCAATTTTTCACACAGTTTGTATTTTTTTTTTTTTTTCTCACATGACAAAACAGTAAAGAGAGTGCGGTTCAAGTCCAATTCAAGATTTTCCAAACAAAAAAAAAAAAAAAAAAAAAAATCATGAGAGCTTGAGTCGTTAATGTCTTAAGTTCGTACCAAAAAAAAAAAATACCCTGGTGTATGGGTGTGTGGATTTGTAATGAGCGTGTATGTGTATGTGTGTGTGTGTGTGTGTGTGTGTCAGCGTTTGGCCACGTGAAGCAGTCTGTGTAGCGGCCGCAAATCCAGGCCGGGAAAAGAGTTAGGCTTTTACGTGAAGTTAAAAAGTGGGAAGGAGAGTTCGAAGGCTTTGACGTGAGGTTAAAAAGTGATGGACACCAAGATCAGTACCTGATGCAGGCGTATCAAACTGGATAGTGTTGCACCAGGCAACGCAACGAACCAGGAAGAGCGGTGTTTCTCCGTCACTTTGGCCGTCACACCCAGCAACGCATACACAGGATTCCCAGCAGATAATAGCGGCAACGTGAGTCCCACTTCAATAACCTGAGACAGGCGAACCAAACTGGATAGCGTGGCTCCAGGCACCGCAACGAACCAATAGCTGTATTTCTCCGTCCCTTTGGCAATCGCACCCAGCAGCGCATGTAATTTCCAGCCGACAATAGCAGCCACGTCTTTCAGGTAACTTGTGTTCCACTTCAATAACCTACACGTATATTTTCCTCTCTCCCTTTTCTCTCACTTCCGTTCTCTTTTATCTTCCATTTCCCCATTGGTTTCCGCCCATAAGGAAATGTGAAAGAGCCGATATGGATCGCTTTTCTCCATATCGCCACATTCTCCCTCCCTGGAAAAAAACAACCCATGGTTGTGCCAATGTGTATAATTTAAAATCCAACAAACTCGTCTTCATCAGAAGATTCATTGAAAAGTTGACTGAGTTTTTTCGTCTCTTGGTAGTCTAGCTCTTCAGCTGTGGGAAAGCATGGCTTTAGGTTGCACACATTCACGATGCGAACATCTTCGCCAGTGGACTCTAGTGCTACCTGGAAGTTCAAAGGACCGACCTGTTTGATGATACGGTAAGGCCCTTTCCACTTTTGAGCCAGTTTTGCCGTAAAGTGACGTTGGGCACTAGACTGGGGAAATGTTCTCATCCACACACGATCCTTTTCCTTGTGTGTGACATCTCGTCTGTTTTTATTGTAGTTTCGCAACTGTCTCCTTTGTGCTTTTTTACAGCATTCCATGGCTTTGGACTGAAGCTCAGCTAGGTGGTGGACTGTGTCGTAAGAGGTGCAGTCTGGAGTTAGATTCTTTCCATGTAACAACTTGTCCATGGGACTTTGCAGTTTTCTCCCCAAATGAAGCTCTGCAGGAGTCATCCCAATCGTTTCCTGGACAGCTGAATTAATGGCAAAACGAAGTTCGGGTAAGTATTGGTCCCATTTTGTGTGATTGTTGTCCACATAGGCAGAAATCATACATTTGAGCGTACGATTGACTCTTTCTGTCATGTTTGTTTGTGGATGGTAGGCTGTGGTTAGTTTGGGTTTGATACTCCACTTTTGGCAAAGTTCTCTGAACAATGATGACACAAATTGCGTACCTCTATCCGACAGAATGTAGTCCGGCACCCCCCAACGGGTTAGAATTTCCTTCCGGAGAAGTAAGGCAACAGTCTGTGCGTCGGAGTTTCGCATGGGAAAAAATTCCACCCAACGGGAGTAGTAGTCTACAAAGACTAGGAGGTACACATTTTGCTTAGTGCTACGTGGCATTGGTCCCATTATGTCTACTCCAAGCATTTCATTGCAATGGGTGGTGGTGATTTGTTGAAGTTTTCCAACAGGTTTTCGATTCTCTCCCTTAAGTGTCTGACATTTAATACACTTCTTAACATGATGTTTTATGTCAGTCCACATTCCAGGCCAGAATGCAACATCATGGATCCGCTTGTAGGTCTTATAGATACCTACGTGACCGCTCCAGGGGTCCGAGTGGTAGTGATGTAGAATGGATGACACAAGGCTGGTAGGAATGTAGACTCTATAATGAACTTGATTGTTCGGTAAGTGAGTTTTGTGATAGAGTTTATCCTCCAGTACCTCATATTTATTTTTTAGAGGAGAATCCTTTTCTGCGAGTGCTTGAAGTGTGTTGGTAATTACAGAGTCTTTGTGTTGCTCTTCCCAGATCGTGGCTGGAGACAACGGAAATACAGCATTCTCCTGTTGGCTAGCGTACAGGTTACAACTGGTGTGAATCCGAGACAGAGCATCAGGTGCCATATTCAGTTTCCCTTTTCGATATTCAATAATAAAATCAAACCTCTGAAGTCGCAAGGCCCACCGGATGAGGCGACTCGTGGTTTTTGTGGAAGACATTACCCATTGTAGTGCAGAGTGGTCCGTGATGACAGTGAACAATTTGTGCTCTAGATAGTGCTGCCATTTCTCCAAGGCCCAAATTACAGCCAAACACTCTTTTTCAGTGGTTGAATAATTTGTCTCTGCTTTGTTCAGGGTCCTGCTAGCATAGGCAATAACTTGTTCCAATCCTTTTTCCTTGCGCTGGGTCAGCACAGCTCCCAAACCAGTATCACTGGCGTCTGTGTACACAGTAAAAGGAAGTTGAAGGTCCGGATGGCCAAGAATTGGAGGAGAGGTAAGACAGCATTTTAAATATTCAAAGGCTTGCTGACATTGTGGTGACCAGATAAAGGAACGTCCTTTCTTTTTCAGTGCATTTATGGGTTCAGCGATACTGGAGAAGTTTGGTACAAACCGGTGGTACCACCCGGCTAACCCCAGGAAACGCTGGACCTCCTTGACATTGGTAGGCACGGGATATTCTCGTATAGCCTCCACCTTACTTGGGTCTGCAGTGATGCCTTGGACTTTGACGACATGTCCTAGAAAGGTTATTTCCTGAAGGCAGAACCTGCTTTTCTTTAAGTTAATGGTTAGGCCCGCTATTTGCAACTTGTAAAGAACAACCTGTAGGTCGATGAAGTGTTGAGCTACAGATGGTGAGTAAATAATTATGTCATCGATGTAAACGAAACAAATGTCTCCCCGCAATTCTCCAAGAACCCTCTCCATCAGCCTTTGGAAGGTTGCTGGGGCATTTTTTAACCCGAACGGCATAACATTAAACTGGAACAATCCTGATTGTGTTGTGAAAGCAGTTTTTGATTTACTTTCTTGATCCATGTTTACTTGCCAGTAGCCACTGTTAAGGTCGATGGTGGAGAAGATGGCTGCTCCAGATAATGATTCCAATATTTCAGTGATGTTTGGTAAAGGGTAGGCATCATTCTCTGTAATGGCATTAACTTTCCTGTAGTCTACACAAAACCTAAGACTTCCGTCTTTTTTAGGGACTAAGACGACAGGTGAGGCCCATCCAGAGTGTGACGGTTCTACAATGCCAGCAGTCAACATCTCTTCTAGCTGCTCTTTTATGACAGCTTGTTTAGTAGGAGTTGTGCGGTACGGTCTTTGTTTTATAGGAACTTGGTGGGTAGTATATATGTGATGCTGCATAACTTCAGTACGTCCTGGACGCATGGTACAAACGTGAGGGTTTGACTCGAGGATCCGCCGTAACTGTTGCTTGCCTTCCGGAGGTAAGTGGGCGTCATGTACAGCAGTGTCAATTAATGTATTTTCATCTAGGCAAGCAGGTGGTTGAGCTGTGTTAAATTGAGGAGGAACAGAAGTTAGTAAGGAGATGCTGTTAGGGTTTCCCGGCTTTTCCTTTAGATGTTGGGAACTGAAAACTGGTACACTGGCATTAGTTGGCTGGAAAGGATAATCTTCTTTAGGATTAGACTGAAATGAATATCTTTGGTCTGCTACATTGATTTGCAGCCCACTGAAGAAGATAAAGTCCAATCCTACTACAACTACATATGCCAAGGCTTTGGCTGAAAGAACAACAGCCGGTATGGTGAATACCTTTTGATGTAGAGTGATTGGCACGTTTATCCAACCTAATGGAGCTTCTGCTTCTCCATTGGCTAGGTAGAGAGGACCTTGGGTCCATGGATGGAGTCTTTGTGACGTGAACTCCTCTTTCCAGAGGTTCTCATGTATGAGGGTATAACTAGCTCCAGTATCAACAATAGCCTTTCCTTTCCAGGTGCCAATACCAAGTGGTATAACTAATTGTTGTGGAACAGCAATAGGTGGTGGTTTCTTACCAGTGGCTGGTGTCTTGCGAGAGGTAGTAGCAGACACAGAGCGATTTCCAGGTGGACAAGTACCTTTAGAGGCTGGAAATGTTGTCCGCTTGCTACTGGAAGAAGGGTGTTGGTTGGTGGACTGAGGTGACTGGGACTGCGAGGTGACAAAGTGAGGACAACTGCCGGGTGAGTGATGTCCTTTACATCGCCAACATTGCACTACAGGTTTCTCTGCTGGTCGGTTGGAAAGAAGTCTTTGCTGAGTAGATATGGGTTGCTTAGAACTCACATGTTTTTCATATTGCAATTGTTGTTCATAATCTTTTTCGAGCTGTTGCCCTAATTTCACGAGTTCATCAACGGTGTTAACTCGACTGCGTATCTGGCTTGCGAGGTAAGGGTTTATATTTTTTAATATCATTTTCACCAATTCCCTGTCCGTCAAGGTGGGTTTCCACCTTTTGCAGAGGGCTCTGTAGGTGAATGCAAAGTCTCTAATGCTCTCTCTTTCTCCCTGTGTTCTTGTCCTTACTCTTTCAGCCAGCTCATCTTCATAATCCTCTGATAGGAAAGCAGAGAGAAAAATGGATCTAAATTCCTCCCACGTGGTTATAGAGGATCGTGCAACTTCCCACCAGTCCCGGGCAGTACCGTGGAGGACAGTACGGAAAGTGGCCAGGATGTCAGCATCAGCAAGAGGGTGTAACGCCAAAAAATCCTGACATCGAGTTATATAGAGCAAGGGGTCTAAGTCATCTGACTGTCTCCCAAAGGTAGGAAAAGTAATTTTAAGATGATCACTTTTTACAGCAGGAGCAGTGAGTAGAATAGGGGCTGGAACTGGTGATGTAGATGAAACTGAACTGGTCAGCGGTAAGGGTGAGTAATCTCTTGTCTTCAAATCAGTCATTTGTTTCTCCTGTCTTTCAAACCTTTTCTCGAGTTCAGTTTGTAAGCCGTTTACAGCTGCACACAGTGTGTTAGTGGTTTGGGTGCACTGGTTGAGCTCTGTAGACAACTGGTCATGATTTCTTTGATGGGTTACCAGATAGGATTTGATGTCTTGCTGAACCTCCACTTGAAGTTGGTCAATCATGAACCTCACTTCAGACACATAAGTGGTCTTAGCTTGGTTAAGTTCATCAGAAATCACATCCTTAAATGATTTAGTGAGTTGATCAGCCTCTTTCTTCACATGTTGTTTGCAGTCAGAAATGTGAGTGAGCACTTCCTGTTGGTTGTACTTGAATTTATCAGCGAGTTTAGAGATCAGACTCTCGTGATGTACAGACATGGTTTTCAGTTCTTTAGCAAGTTCACCTATAGATCGCTCATGGGTTTGTATATGCTGTGTCAACATGTCCCAATTTCCCTCCACTTGAGTGAGTTGATGCATTCCTCTTCCAGGAGTTGATAAGATACCAGGCAATTCCCGCTGTGCCGCTGGAGAGAGAGTTGAAGGCTCAGGTGATGTACATATCTGCATGACGTCACCATTCGGTTCCTGTTCCCAGGTGAAGGGTTGAACAGGATTACTGCCATCTAGTGGTGAAGTTGCAAACCGCACATGGGTTCCTGGGAAGTCAGTGTTGCTGGCTTGAGTGGGAGTGAAGTGGAGAGGAGCACGAAGGAGTCCAGGTGAAGAAAGTGGAGGACGGAGTGCTGGAGGCCAGACCGGGGTAGCAACATCTGGTGCCGGTGGTTCCATCTCCACAAAAGTGGATGGAGAGAGAGGAGTGGTCGCCATGTTTGATTGTCAGTGTATGTGTAGTTAGTGTAAAATGTAATGAAATGCAAGTTGAAAAAAAAAAACAATGTAAACACGTTTGAAAATAAATACAGAATACACCACAGTTCAGTGTGACTGAAATGTCTATCCCAACAATTCCCACTTCAATTCACAAAACAAATAATTAGCTTTCAATTACACAAATAATTGTTCCTCAGTTTTCACATTAATCAGGTCAATCAGTTTGGCATTTCAACTAAGGGGTAACACGATTATATAGATTTATCAATATGCAAGTTGTCAAACAAAATATTTTCCCACAAAACCTTTTAGGAAAAAAAAAAATATAGGTTTCAGTTCAGTGAAACTGAACTAAGCCACAATTTCACGTACACAAAACAAGGCAATTTAAAGTGACAATACCCAACATTCAAGTTTTATATGTCCAGGTTTCAAATTTCAATGTGTAAATTTTTCAAGTTTCAAGTCCCTGTTCGGGCGCCACTTATGTAACGGTGGCAGCCCCAAATCCAGTTTGGTTTTTTTTAAAATGTGACTTTTAACTTAAATTTTTCGGGCGCCAGACAAGTCAAAACTTGTCAAATAATAAAAAAAACATATGGAAGGAAGTTCAGTTTCCCGGCAGATAGCTCAACCACTGTTAAACAAATTAATCCCTTCCAATAACCGCAATAACATAAAAATGGGGCTTAAATGACACACATTCACAGATTCAAGGTTTCAGTCAAAATTGTTATTTGTGAAAACATTTCAAAAATAAATAAAAGGTTACACGAAGTTCAATTTTTCACACAGTTTGTATTTTTTTTTTTTTTCTCACATGACAAAACAGTAAAGAGAGTGCGGTTCAAGTCCAATTCAAGATTTTCCACAAAAAAAAAAAAAAAAAAAAAAAAATCATGAGAGCTTGAGTCGTTAATGTCTTAAGTTCGTACCAAAAAAAAAAATACTCTGGTGTATGGGTGTGTGGATTTGTAATGAGCGTGTATGTGTATGTGTGTGTGTGTGTGTGTGTGTGTCAGCGTTTGGCCACGTGAAGCAGTCTGTGTAGCGGCCGCAAATCCAGGCCGGGAAAAGAGTTAGGCTTTTACGTGAAGTTAAAAAGTGGGAAGGAGAGTTCGAAGGCTTTGACGTGAGGTTAAAAAGTGATGGACACCAAGATCAGTACCTGATGCAGGCGTATCAAACTGGATAGTGTTGCACCAGGCAACGCAACGAACCAGGAAGAGCGGTGTTTCTCCGTCACTTTGGCCGTCACACCCAGCAACGCATACACAGGATTCCCAGCAGATAATAGCGGCAACGTGAGTCCCACTTCAATAACCTGAGACAGGCGAACCAAACTGGATAGCGTGGCTCCAGGCACCGCAACGAACCAATAGCTGTATTTCTCCGTCCCTTTGGCAATCGCACCCAGCAGCGCATGTAATTTCCAGCCGACAATAGCAGCCACGTCTTTCAGGTAACTTGTGTTCCACTTCAATAACCTACACGTATATTTTCCTCTCTCCCTTTTCTCTCACTTCCGTTCTCTTTTATCTTCCATTTCCCCATTGGTTTCCGCCCATAAGGAAATGTGAAAGAGCCGATATGGATCGCTTTTCTCCATATCGCCACAAGCACACGTGTACTCCAAATACTCACAACACAACCAAATACAGAAACGCGTGCAGCATGTTGAGCTCTGTCGGCCACCGTAGGTTTTAGTATTTTATACATCTTTTGAGATGTCTCTTTTAGTATATTTATCATTTATTTTAATAATTTATCAGTTTTTATTATATTTTTTAATTATTACAAGGTTATCTTGTATTGATGATAAAATATCAAACACAAATTATATACCATGTTATTTTTGCTATTTTTTTTTGTTGCTACCCCAAATGAGGAAAATAAACTGCATTTCATTTTAAGAATTTAATTTATAATTTTAGTGCCTGAGCATTTTATTGATCATTTTAGTATATGTTTTAAGAATTTACTTTTTTATTTTAGCATTTTAACATTGTTTTAGAAAAAAAACTTCCATCAATACCAGTTAAGCTACAAGAATGGCAAAAAATAAATAAAAATGCTATATAGTGACCACTTTAGAAAAAAGCTTTACCTACACTGTTGAATGCTGTTTTGACCCAACAGCAAATGGAATTACCAGTTTTATGATTTTATTGCAACGTTCCAAGTGAACAAGTTAAGTCTGATACATAAGTCTGATCATGTCACTGCATTTTAACATGATGTTTCCTACCCCTACATGTTTCATACTTTACATGTTTTGCTTATGCATTGAATTTAGTTCTTCATTAGTATGGCACAGGGTCCTGTCATCAGACTGCATGTGCACTAGCTCAAATGAATTGCATAGCAAAGCTTGATTGCCTAATTTGAGACTGTAATAGCCTTGAGATACCCCTCACCTGATCCTCTACCCGATAATCGGCGGTTCAGCAATAACACACACACACACACAGGCTCTGCTTGAATGGACGAACACTCCCTATCCCCGCAGGGACAGGTAAATCAACCTCAAAGCCGGGATATGAGAAGCCTTGGATATTTGAACCAGCAAATGTAAATGACAGCTATTTTTAGACTCCAAGTCCTCACACAAAGTAATTCAGACCCTGTGTGTATGTGTGTGTGTGTGTGTGTGTGTGTGTGTGTGTGTGTGTGTGTGTGTGTGTGTGTGTGTGTGTGTGTGTGTGTGTGTGTGTGTGTGTGTGTGTGTGTGTGTGTGTGTGTGTGTGCGAGAGAGCAAGAGAGAGAGAGAGAGTCAGTGTTGAGTGCCAGTTTGGTTATCAGTGATGTGCAACCCTTTTAAAAACTACTGAAGTAAAACACTTCAGCAATTGCTTGCAGATATTCGCTACCCGTTTTTCCCACTTAACTCTCGATGTCTGACAACTCTTTACTCGTTCACCGCACATGAGTGGTAGTTCCTTTTCTCCCTCCCCTGTTTGTCTTTTCTTATTTCTATGAAGTATGTTTGTATCACACTCAATGCACCTGCATATCATTGATCCCGAATGTGAAGATGGATGGCTACAATGAGGTAAACCATCTATGGTATTGATCCCGGTGCAGGGGCTGAGATTGTGGTGACTTTCCGAGGCTGTTTACAATCTCCACAACACAACCCAACAGGGAAATTCCACCTTTTTTTTTTTAATCAGTGTGATTTTATTTGCTTCGACTTCTGTTGACAAACTCTGTTGTTGGAGGGTTGTTGGTTTAGGACAGGGATTTTTCATACTGACATCATGAGAAGCTTGCTTAAACTGTTTTGAAATCATCTAACCTTTTATTGTTCCTTCATTCTGGCAGCATGTCCCACAACTTGGGGGGGTGACGGGTTGCAGTGAGCGCTTTAAATAGCACTTTCTTTGGATGTTTACTGCACAGTGGTGCCTAGAGGACAAAAGATATTGCTCTTTCATTTTATTGCTCTTTCATCTCCCCATTTTGGGTTGCATTGTTCAAAATTTGTGGTTTCTCTGCTTCTGGGCAAGATAGGCACCCTGGGACTACACAAACAGTTCCAGTGGGCTCAAGGCTCATTTGTTGGTCTATCAAAGATCAGTCATCTTCTTTGGCTAAGGAGACATACAGGTCCTTCTCAAAAAATTAGCATATTGTGATAAAGTTCATTATTTTCCATAATGTAATGATAAAAATTAAGCTTTCATATATTTTAGATTCATTGCACACCAACTGAAATATTTTAGGTCTTTTATTGTTTTAATACTGATGATTTTGGCATACAGCTCATGAAAACCCAAAATTCCTATCTCAAAAAATTAGCATATCATGAAAAAGGTCTCTAAACGAGCTATTAACCTAATCAGCTGAATCAACGAATTCACTCTAAACACCTGCAAAAGATTCCTGAGGCTTTTAAAAACTCCCAGCCTGTTTCATTACTCAAAACCGCAATCATGGGTAAGACTGCCGACCTGACTGCTGTCCAGAAGGCCATCATTGACACTAGAGGATGACACGGGAGTGGATTTTCACTCCTGTCCCGTCCCACTCCCATAGAAAGAAATCTTGTCCCGTCCCACTCCCAGACCAAAGTTTAAAAAATAATCCCATCCCATCCCGCTCCTGGTAAATTGACTCCCAATCCCATCCCGCTCCTGTTTAAACTGACTCCCGCTCCTGTACCGCTCCCATATACGGCAATTTTCGCTTGATGAACGAAGCGATGCTTGCCTGATTCTTTCCCGAATTTGCCTTGCAAGTGTGCTTCTTCAGACCGCTCGTCCCTGAATCACTTGCGTACTTGACTAAGACTAAGCATGTATTACAAGCAGCGTACATTGTGCTATCACCGTCATATTCTACTCTCATAAACTTAATTAATATTTCAGACTTTCCGACCAGTTCTGTGAACTTAATAGAGATGTCATTACTTCTGACTTTGCGCTGTAAATCATTTTTTGCCACATCGACTTCTCCGCGGCTGTTAGCTCCCTCCATCACTGCTCTTTGAATTTCGGCGGTAAGCCGTGACAAAAAGCACTGATGGCTTCTGGGACGGCTGGGTCGTGTAGTTATTTTTTAATTGCGTTACATTGTAGGCGTATTAAAAGGAAACTACAAAATGATGCATTTACTTTTTTCTTTTTTTGTCGTCTTTGCTATTGGTTGATTCCCGCTCCCGTCTGCTCCCGTTAACCATTTATCCTGTACCGTCCAAATCCCGTGATTGATAGCAAAGATGACTCCCATCCTGCAGGAATCCCACGGGAATCCCGTGACCCGTGGGATTCCCGAAAAAATGTCAGCCTCTAATTGACACCCTCAAGCAAGAGGGTAAGACACAGAAAGAAATTTCTGAACAAATAGGCTGTTCCCAGAGTGCTGTATCAAGGCACCTCAGTGGGAAGTCTGTGGGAAGGAAAAAGTGTGGCAAAAAACGCTGCACAACGAGAAGAGGTGACCGGACCCTGAGGAAGATTGTGGAGAAGGACCGATTCCAGACCTTGGGGGACCTGCGGAAGCAGTGGACTGAGTCTGGAGTAGAAACATCCAGAGCCAGCGTGCACAGGCGTGTGCAGGAAATGGGCTACAGGTGCCGCATTCCCCAGGTCAAGCCACTTTCGAACCAGAAACAGCGGCAGAAGCGCCTGACCTGGGCTACAGAGAAGCAGCACTGGACTGTTGCTCAGTGGTCCAAAGTACTTTTTTCGGATGAAAGCAAATTTTGCATGTCATTCGGAAATCAAGGTGCCAGAGTCTGGAGGAAGACTGGGGAGAAGGAAATGCCAAAATGTCTGAAGTCCAGTGTCAAGTACCCACAGTCAGTGATGGTCTGGGGTGCCATGTCAGCTGCTGGTGTGGGTCCACTGTGTTTATCAAGGGCAGGGTCAATGCAGCTAGCTATCAGGAGATTTTGGAGCACTTCATGCTTCCATCTGCTGAAAAGCTTTATGGAGATGAAGATTTCATTTTTCAGCACAACCTGGCACCTGCTCACAGTGCCAAAACCACTGGTAAATGGTTTACTGACCATGGTATTACTGTGCTCAATTGGCCTGCCATAGAGAATCTGTTGGATATTGTGAAGAGAAAGTTAAGAGACGCAAGACCCAACACTCTGGATGAGCTTAAGGCCGCTATCGAAGCATCCTGGGCCTCCATAACACCTCAGCAGTGCCACAGGCTGATTGCCTCCATGCCACGCCGCATTGAAGCAGTCATTTCTGCAAAAGGATTCCCAACCAAGTATTGAGTGCATAACTGAACATAATTATTTGAAGGTTGACTTTTTTGTATTAAAAACACTTCTTTTATTGGTCGGATGAAATATGCTAATTTTTTTAGATTTTTTGAGGAATTTTGGGTTTTCATGAGCTGTATGCCAAAATCATCAGTATTAAAACAATAAAAGACCTGAAATATTTCAGTTGGTGTGCAATGAATCTAAAATATATGAAAGTTTAATTTTTATCATTACATTATGGAAAATAATGAACTTTATCACAATATGCTAATTTTTTGAGAAGGACCTGTAATTAAGTTCTTACAGACAAAAATGCACTGGTCATTTCATGCACTGGTTATCTTGACATTTTGGGCTATCATTATGTGCCGTTTCAGATCAATGGAAAGAAAACATCCGTAATACACTTTCAAGTGTGTAATTATTGCATACAGTCTCAGGTGACGACTGTAACCATAGTTCCCTGAGAAGGGAACAAGACGCTGTGTCAGTGATGCTTTGGGAACGCCCCCACGTGATTGTGCCTTAAGCAAATGTGTCAATTAGTCCAATGGCGAGAGTAAATGTCACGACCAGGTGAAGTCACGACCAGGAAAGCATAAAAGCACATCTGGAATGACCAGCGTTAGCTTCAATTAGCCAAAGAAAGTCGATCACAGGGATGAAGGAAGTATGGCAAGGTGACACAGCGTCTCGTTCCCTTCTCGTTACAGTTATAATATGAGACGTTCCCTTTCGAGGGAACTCATGCCCGTCTTGTGAATACTGAGAGCAAACTTATGAGAGCAAACTTATGACAACATATGAGCAAACTTATGGCTGGCTAGAACCTCCATAAGCAAGAGTGATAGCCTCAACTATCCACTTGCTGATAGTCTGTTGAGATGTAGGTTTAAGGAGATTCAACCAATCAGCGACAAAGTTATTGGTGGCGCTGAAATGACGTTAGGTGGCGAGTTAGAAACTTCACGAACAGTTAGCAAGTGGAGTTAAGAGAAGAATACGCATACTATCTTCCTGTATCTTAACCCTTAGTGTTTATCTTCTGTGTGCGTTCATGATAGAATGTAAGTTTATTTACTTATTTGTGCTTAAGCAATAGTTATCTGCCATATTACATTTTTGGTTGATGTAGATTGTCGAGCTGTTTATTGCCTTAGTGATATTGCACTCACGTCGTACTGACTGCCATAAATATAACAGATACAAAGTTATTTAAGATAATGAGGTTGTTTATTTCTGTATACTTTGATTGTGGTTACTTAGTACAATGTTAACACTTTAATGAGTGTCAAGTTAATAGTCGTGTTTCGTAACCATGCCGATATATGATGGCTCAGTGTTTTCTCAGAGACATGGAGAATTTGCGATCCTCATTATATGTGCTTCATGCGCGATCTAGTGGTTAATTTCAGCCCAGAGGCCGTCCCCAGGCTCATTGCCCTGCCGGCGCCACCCCAGCGTCTTGCCCTGTCGGCGCCACCCCAGCGTATTGCCCTGCCGGAGCCGCCCAAACGTCTTGCCCTGTCGGCGCCGCCCATGCTGCCTGTCAAGACTGATTTTCTTTACGTCAGAACTGCTGAGCCAGAGACCGTGCACGTAATGCCGGCCAAGCAAGAGACTATTTACGTCAGGCCTGCCGAGACTGACACCGTCCATGTCATGCCTGCCGAGCCAGAGACCGTTCATGTCAGGGCTGTTGAACAAGAGACTGTTCACGCCAGGTCAACCGTGCCTGTGTCTTCAAACAAGATGGCAGCCTTCACGCCTGGGTCTTTGGACAAGTTGGCCTTCTCTGTGCCTGAAGGCTCTGATCCACCCTGGCCCCCTGAAGCCTTGGATCTACCCTGGCCCCCTGAGGAGTCGGCTCCGCCCTGGACGCCTGCTCCGGCCTGGTCGCCTGCACAGCCTGATCCACCTTGGTCACCTGCACAGCCTGATCCGCCCTGGTCACCTGCACAGCCTGATCCGCCCTGGTCGCCTGGACTGCCTGATCCGCCCTGGTCGCCTACACAGCCTGCTCCGCCCTGGCCAACTGTTCAGCCTGGACCACCTGCTCCGCCCTGGCCGACTGTTCAGCCTGCACCACCTGCTCCGCCCTGGCCGACTGTTCAGCCTGCACCACCTGCTCTGCCCTGGCCGACTGTTCAGCCTGCACCACCTGCTCCGCCCTGGCCGACTGTTCAGCCTGCACCACCTGCTCCGCCCTGGCCGACTGTTCAGCCTGCACCACCTGCTCCGCCCTGGCCGACTGTTCAGCCTGCACCACCTGCTCCGCCCTGGCCGACTGTTCAGCCTGCACCACCTGCTCCGCCCTGGCCGACTGTTCAGCCTGCACCACCCTGGCCCTCAGCCAGAGCTCCAGACCCGCTTGAGTTTCCCTGGCACAACCCTCCCATCCCACCCTGGTCTCTCCTAAGAACTATATGGACTATCATGCTGGTTCTGCTTTGGCTCCCCTCCC
This sequence comes from Siphateles boraxobius, assembly GCF_051911475.1. Classification (NCBI taxonomy): domain Eukaryota; kingdom Metazoa; phylum Chordata; class Actinopteri; order Cypriniformes; family Leuciscidae; genus Siphateles; species Siphateles boraxobius. The sequence goes on from NW_027508810.1 coordinate 7,316,696, forward strand.
ACCCCTCTTTGTCTCTGTTTTTGATTTGCCTGTCTTGTCTGTTGTTGTGGTCGGTCTTGTACGGTTATGTTCCTGTCTTGTTTACTTGTACTTTTACTTGTACTTTTTTCGGATGAAAGCAAATTTTGCATGTCATTCGGAAATCAAGGTGCCAGAGTCTGGAGGAAGACTGGGGAGAAGGAAATGCCAAAATGTCTGAAGTCCAGTGTCAAGTACCCACAGTCAGTGATGGTCTGGGGTGCCATGTCAGCTGCTGGTGTGGGTCCACTGTGTTTATCAAGGGCAGGGTCAATGCAGCTAGCTATCAGGAGATTTTGGAGCACTTCATGCTTCCATCTGCTGAAAAGCTTTATGGAGATGAAGATTTCATTTTTCAGCACAACCTGGCACCTGCTCACAGTGCCAAAACCACTGGTAAATGGTTTACTGACCATGGTATTACTGTGCTCAATTGGCCTGCCATAGAGAATCTGTTGGATATTGTGAAGAGAAAGTTAAGAGACGCAAGACCCAACACTCTGGATGAGCTTAAGGCCGCTATCGAAGCATCCTGGGCCTCCATAACACCTCAGCAGTGCCACAGGCTGATTGCCTCCATGCCACGCCGCATTGAAGCAGTCATTTCTGCAAAAGGATTCCCAACCAAGTATTGAGTGCATAACTGAACATAATTATTTGAAGGTTGACTTTTTTGTATTAAAAACACTTCTTTTATTGGTCGGATGAAATATGCTAATTTTTTTAGATTTTTTGAGGAATTTTGGGTTTTCATGAGCTGTATGCCAAAATCATCAGTATTAAAACAATAAAAGACCTGAAATATTTCAGTTGGTGTGCAATGAATCTAAAATATATGAAAGTTTAATTTTTATCATTACATTATGGAAAATAATGAACTTTATCACAATATGCTAATTTTTTGAGAAGGACCTGTAATTAAGTTCTTACAGACAAAAATGCACTGGTCATTTCATGCACTGGTTATCTTGACATTTTGGGCTATCATTATGTGCCGTTTCAGATCAATGGAAAGAAAACATCCGTAATACACTTTCAAGTGTGTAATTATTGCATACAGTCTCAGGTGACGACTGTAACCATAGTTCCCTGAGAAGGGAACAAGACGCTGTGTCAGTGATGCTTTGGGAACGCCCCCACGTGATTGTGCCTTAAGCAAATGTGTCAATTAGTCCAATGGCGAGAGTAAATGTCACGACCAGGTGAAGTCACGACCAGGAAAGCATAAAAGCACATCTGGAATGACCAGCGTTAGCTTCAATTAGCCAAAGAAAGTCGATCACAGGGATGAAGGAAGTATGGCAAGGTGACACAGCGTCTCGTTCCCTTCTCGTTACAGTTATAATATGAGACGTTCCCTTTCGAGGGAACTCATGCCCGTCTTGTGAATACTGAGAGCAAACTTATGAGAGCAAACTTATGACAACATATGAGCAAACTTATGGCTGGCTAGAACCTCCATAAGCAAGAGTGATAGCCTCAACTATCCACTTGCTGATAGTCTGTTGAGATGTAGGTTTAAGGAGATTCAACCAATCAGCGACAAAGTTATTGGTGGCGCTGAAATGACGTTAGGTGGCGAGTTAGAAACTTCACGAACAGTTAGCAAGTGGAGTTAAGAGAAGAATACGCATACTATCTTCCTGTATCTTAACCCTTAGTGTTTATCTTCTGTGTGCGTTCATGATAGAATGTAAGTTTATTTACTTATTTGTGCTTAAGCAATAGTTATCTGCCATATTACATTTTTGGTTGATGTAGATTGTCGAGCTGTTTATTGCCTTAGTGATATTGCACTCACGTCGTACTGACTGCCATAAATATAACAGATACAAAGTTATTTAAGATAATGAGGTTGTTTATTTCTGTATACTTTGATTGTGGTTACTTAGTACAATGTTAACACTTTAATGAGTGTCAAGTTAATAGTCGTGTTTCGTAACCATGCCGATATATGATGGCTCAGTGTTTTCTCAGAGACATGGAGAATTTGCGATCCTCATTATATGTGCTTCATGCGCGATCTAGTGGTTAATTTCAGCCCAGAGGCCGTCCCCAGGCTCATTGCCCTGCCGGCGCCACCCCAGCGTCTTGCCCTGTCGGCGCCACCCCAGCGTATTGCCCTGCCGGAGCCGCCCAAACGTCTTGCCCTGTCGGCGCCGCCCATGCTGCCTGTCAAGACTGATTTTCTTTACGTCAGAACTGCTGAGCCAGAGACCGTGCACGTAATGCCGGCCAAGCAAGAGACTATTTACGTCAGGCCTGCCGAGACTGACACCGTCCATGTCATGCCTGCCGAGCCAGAGACCGTTCATGTCAGGGCTGTTGAACAAGAGACTGTTCACGCCAGGTCAACCGTGCCTGTGTCTTCAAACAAGATGGCAGCCTTCACGCCTGGGTCTTTGGACAAGTTGGCCTTCTCTGTGCCTGAAGGCTCTGATCCACCCTGGCCCCCTGAAGCCTTGGATCTACCCTGGCCCCCTGAGGAGTCGGCTCCGCCCTGGACGCCTGCTCCGGCCTGGTCGCCTGCACAGCCTGATCCACCTTGGTCACCTGCACAGCCTGATCCGCCCTGGTCACCTGCACAGCCTGATCCGCCCTGGTCGCCTGGACTGCCTGATCCGCCCTGGTCGCCTACACAGCCTGCTCCGCCCTGGCCAACTGTTCAGCCTGGACCACCTGCTCCGCCCTGGCCGACTGTTCAGCCTGCACCACCTGCTCCGCCCTGGCCGACTGTTCAGCCTGCACCACCTGCTCTGCCCTGGCCGACTGTTCAGCCTGCACCACCTGCTCCGCCCTGGCCGACTGTTCAGCCTGCACCACCTGCTCCGCCCTGGCCGACTGTTCAGCCTGCACCACCTGCTCCGCCCTGGCCGACTGTTCAGCCTGCACCACCTGCTCCGCCCTGGCCGACTGTTCAGCCTGCACCACCTGCTCCGCCCTGGCCGACTGTTCAGCCTGCACCACCCTGGCCCTCAGCCAGAGCTCCAGACCCGCTTGAGTTTCCCTGGCACAACCCTCCCATCCCACCCTGGTCTCTCCTAAGAACTATATGGACTATCATGCTGGTTCTGCTTTGGCTCCCCTCCCACCCCTCTTTGTCTCTGTTTTTGATTTGCCTGTCTTGTCTGTTGTTGTGGTCGGTCTTGTACGGTTATGTTCCTGTCTTGTTTTTGATGTCGCTTGTTAGGGACACCAGGTGGCTTCCATTTTCAGGGGGGTCAGGGTTTTGTTGCTTCTGTTTAGTTTATATTTTGGTTTGGTGACAGAGCTCTGACACTCCCGGTTTGTCATATGCTCATGTTATAGTCCTGTCTGTTTCGAGTATATTAAACATCGACATTTTTCTGAAACTGTAGAGGAGAAACAAGTCAGACAGTGTTTGGTTTTTCTCAAGGAAAAAAATCTGAGAAGCAGGAAACTTCCAGTCTTGGAATGAACAGAAGAACTTCAGGTCCAAAAAGCTGTTTTCTTATGTCATTGCTTCATCCAAAACTTTATTTCATAGTTGTGGAGGGCCTGTTGATGCTAATGTGGGATGTCCCTCTAACCTTGGGACTTTTCAAGCACAGACACAAACAGCTCATTTCTAGAACAGTATATTCCACGAAGGTGTATTTTTATGCATGAGCTTCTTTACTACCATATTGCTAGTCCTATTTTGAAACTGCAGAGTAATGTAGCCCCGGTCACATAACATATTTCCCAAAGCTCAGACGTGCTTTGAAAACCAGAAACCTCACAGTCTGTCTCCGTCTTTTCTTTCTGTCAGTCTGAGCTGACTCTCATTTACTTTGGTCAGAGTCACAGCATTAGCACATCACTTTGTCATGTAATTTTCCTTCAGAGAGCAGGAAGTGAGAGATGCTAGCTTGAAAATTCAGAGATCAGATTTGGTTCTGAGTCAGAAAATGCGTTATTTAAGTGTGAAAACAACAAAATTGTTAGTTAGTGATTTTATCAGATTATTTTCCACTCTTTACACTCGTTTATGCCTGCCTAATGTGAGTAACTGGCCATATTAATTTTGATTAATATATATATTTGATATATATATTCACATAATTTCCTTTCACTCCTTTTAATTGTCGCACTGACGTATGATTAATGCAGCTGTTCCTACTTTGTCAAGCTAATTTTTAAAAAAAATTGCTGGAATAATGGATCTGTAATTAAGCTGTAAATTGACCCTTTGTGAAGGCAGAGCATCATGATTACATGTCAGAGGAGGTCCATTGTTACCCAGACAAATTGGAAGTTCTGATTAGCACTCAGTGAACAGCCTTTTTTCAATCTTTCTTTCTTTCTTTCTTTCTTTCTTTCTTTCTTTCTTTCTTTCTTTCTTTCTTTCTTTCTTTCTTTCTTTCTTTCTTTCTTTCTTTCTTTCTTTCTCACATGGTAGTTTGAAAACAACATTTTGGAGACGTTTTATCCCTGTATTTTAGAATAACTTACAAAATTTTATCTTCAGTTTAATATAGATTTATTTTACCAGTATGGCCATTACAGTGATTTTAGACTTATTACCTTTATCAATTAAAGCTATAACATAATTGAGGGAGATATAATTAAATGAACCGTTCACAAAGACCAATGATACATTAATACACATCTGTATAATTACAATAGAGGTATGTGATAATTTCAGTAAATGAAAACACTATAATATATATGCAAATTAGAAATGGCTCAACCTGGTTTGTGGTTGATGTTTTAGGCAAAATCCTTAAAAGGAGGTATACGTATATAGCTGAAGTAATACAATATGTTTATTTGTTTTTCATATAAACAGAAAATGTATCCTCAGTCTACATGTAAACGCACATCAACAATAAATAAAGTTGATGTGGAAAGCACATACTTTAAATGCGTAGTGACATCAGCGAAATATAGCAGATTGGCATTGGATTGGCATTCTTCACCAGCCAGTTCCAGCAGAATATGCACAAAACTGTGTTTCTGCTGACCTACAGGAAGCAATATTGTTTGTGGAGAGTGGAGACTGTAACAGTGTGGTGCAGGCAGAAGGAGATGCAGAAGGAGTCCAAAGTTCCAACGCAAGCGTTTACTAACAATATAATACAAACAGGTAAAGACAGGCAGAAGGTTCACACACATTTATTACAAAGGAGAACAGACAAAGACTGACTGAACAGAAGGGAACTAAATACAAACACAGATGAACATTGATTGACAGAACACAGGTGAAACAGATGATGATTAACTAAACACAAGTGATAGATGAACTGATAATGATGATGACACATGACATGAAGACGGCAGACAAGTCCAATGAAACCAAACTAAACAGAACACAACTGTGACAGAGACATTGCATATTTTTCACGAAATTGCTACTAAATAATAATAATAAAAAAGATTAAGGACAGATAATTGTTTAAATAAATAAATAAATACATAAGTAAAAACATTTCTAAGATCTGTGTTACATAAACTTTCTGATATTTTAAAATTTGAGGACTGCATTATTTTGCCGAATCTGATATAGCTACGGTATGTGCATTTTGCATTATTTTACTAATGTTATATATAATGTAGAATTTGTTACAAAAGAAAATTCAGTAACTAAATGGACTTCCTGACTACACCCAATACCTACAGCATCCGTGGGGAAAACTGTGATATTAAAGTTTGTACACTATATAAAGTAAAACAACAGGAAAACACTCAGCCGCATTACTAAAAACAACGAACAATCAAACAAACATCAAAATAAGCAGAATATTGTTTTCACTTATTTAATGAGCAGAACTTATATGCATCTGTTGGAGATGTTCATCGAGGAACAGCTGTTTTATATGAGATTGTAGACCAACATCTGTTGACTGAATTTGATTCACATACATTTAATATTGTTTTAATTACACTGTCTGGACTTGAGCCATATGCGTTTAGATTGATAGGAAATTACCCATCTCTGAAAAACCACAGGTATTACTTTAAATAGCATTAGCAATTAGCTAACTTACAGTAATTTGCTTAATTGAGGTCCTCAGGAATGAGTAATAGAGAAATAGAAAAGAGAGGTCTCCAAATAGTGCCGACCTGAAGAGAGCTGCTAATAAAAGTGTACAAGATTTGCACAGGGATAATATGACTTTTTTTGCTAAACAAAATAAATATAAATAAAAATTAAAAAAGAAATAATAAATAAGTAAGTGGTGTTGTGGGATTTACTTTGAAACAATTATACTAATAATTACAATAAACAGCAAGTAACAACGGATTAAAAATGACATTTTGAAGTAGAAATACTGAAATAGTATTTTCCTGTAAAAAGTACTTCACTAATCTTTGTTTTATTTAAAGCCATGAAGAAACAAAGTGTAAACATTAAGTCAGTTTCGCAACAAAACTATTACGTGTTAGTTCATCAACATATTCCCTATTGCAAAAGTATATTTGTCTACATTTCGTTTGACTTTCTATAGATAACGTTCCATGTTGTAAAGATGTGCATGTGCAATATCATCTTATTGAAAAAATAGCAAAATTCCTTATCATATTCATATACTAAATGAACTAAGGCAGCGATAACAGCTTTCCTGATACACATTGAAACTGCTGTCATGTGAAAAACAGAAAAAAATGGATTTTACTATATACAGTCTGTAATTTCAATGAGATGCTAATATGACTTTTCCTGATTTGAGTAAATATTAGCTATTAGAAGCTTTTAGGTTTTATTGTATTTCTATGTTAGTACCTACAATGTTAACTTTCCTCTCACATATTCCTGCCAGTGTCTCAACTTTTGCCGAGATGTTTCACCTGCCCCCTCTTACACAATAATTTGTGACCTTTTACAACTTCCAGCAGATTCTTACACAGTGTCTCCTAGATGTTGTGCATACTCTATCCCTGGTGGAAACAGAACCACTCTAGACCAAGTCTTCTTTAAAAACATTGATTTTATACTAAAGCTACTATTGTGCGGAGGTTTGGGGTAATACTTACGGATGCAGACTATTATCTGTATTTAGGTTGCAAAAAAGAGCCATAAGGATGATTCATGGTGCTGGTTATAGAGATCACACAAATGTATTATTTTTAAAATCCAAGACATTGAAATTTACTGATCTGGTTTATGTTCAAACAGCACAAATAATGTATAAAGCAAAAAATAACCTACTCCCTGGTAATATTCAACAACTGTTTTTTAATAGAGAAGGGAGATATAATATTAGTGGTGAGAGCAACTTTAAACAATTATGTGTCCGTACAACATTAAAAAGTTTTTGTGTTTCGATATGTGGAGTGAAGTTGTGGAACAGATTAAGTTCAGTACTTAAACAATGCCCAAGTATGACTCAGTTTAAAAAGCATTGTAAAAATATGATTTTTGCAAGGTATAGAGAGGATGAAGGTTATTAGTTAGGTGAAAGTTTATTTATATTTATTTATATTTTTTTCTTTTTTTTTCTTTTATTATTATTTTTTCTTTATTTTCTTATGTAATTTTTTATTGAAGATGTATATAAACATAGCTAAATATGTATGTTGGTTTTGTTTTTTTGGTGTGTAGAGACAAATAGATCAAAATGTTCGGTCAACCGGTTAATTAGCTAATTAATTATTAAAAAGTAGTGGAGATGGGGTAGGATTGAATAAGCTTATGCTTCTTCCTACTCCTTTTCGGACATGTATAAGTAAAAATTGTTTTCTTATTAATTGTTTTTTGTTATTAATTGTTTTTTTCTACATGTTCGAAATAAAAACTTTTCATTCATTCATACTTAAGGTGTAACTAAAGGTGCAACCTTTTTTTTTTCTTTTTTTTTTTAAAAACCCTCATTTTACAGTGCAAAAGCACTGTAAAAGTATTATAAATGTAGTCCATATGATTTCTGTGCTATAAGGTTAACTTTACACGACAATGATGTACAATGATGTCGTTTTTCCTTTGCGTTTTTTCACGTAAAGACGACAATGCTGTGAAATCGATCCCTGTTCACATATATCCTCAAAAGCAATTGAAAATGCTGTATTATTCATGCCAGGCCAGTAGTTGGCAATGTCACTTTGTAAAGAAACACTACTCACCTATATAACCAACACTTACAGTAATACACATGCACATGACATCACTGTTTTTACAAATTCGCATTTTTGTAGTTTACACAGAGACGATAACATTATAGTTTTCATAAGCTTGCACTTTGAAACTTTTTTTCAAAAGTTTGTATTTTCAGGACCCCAAAATGCTGTTGTTGTGTAAATGAATCAAATTTATTAATATTTTGTTGCAAAAAAAAAAAAAAAAAGTGGCACAGAAACATCGTTTAGACAACTTATATTGTCAAGGGTCAATTTGACCCAAATCAGTTTTTAAGTGGTTGGAAATACTAGTCAACCTATGATTTTTTTTCTCAATGTATTTTTACAATGTTAATTGTATGCGTGTGTATATATATATATATCGTTAAGGTTGATGTTAGATGTGTGCTAGTGTGTGTGTGTGTGTAAAAATGGTAACTATATTTTGAACATAATATAAAATTTAAGACATTTACAACATTGTAGTAACTTACTTCAGTAAAGTACAGAGACTATTTTTTCTTGCATATTTCCCCCTTGGTTTCACAGACAAGACTTAAACCTAGCCCCAGACTAAAATGTATCTTTGCACTGTTTTAAATGAAACAACTTGCACTGACATATCTTAAAATATGTCAGTGCCACGGTTTTGTCTCAAGATGCACATCATTAATGTTTCTTTCCAAGGAACGTTTATAAAATAAAATTAAATATCCTAATTGAGCTAAGGTCTAATCCTAGCTTAGTCTAAGCCCTGTCTGTGAAACCAGGCCTAAATCTGCTAGACTCGTGACTGGAGTGGTAATGTCATATTGAGCTTGTGGATTATGTTTCATTCAGGTAGCAAACTTTTTTTTATATACCACTTTCTAGCAACAGGATTTCCTATTTCTGTAATCCAAGGGAAAATAGTTGCATCCACAAATGGATTCTCTGTAAGGTAGGTCATGATGTGCATCACAAACTGATGTTGTTCAGCTTCCAATATTATGAAAATGCACAGATGGATCCATCCCTCATATAGAAAGACATGCTCTACTGCTTCTCACAGATGAGGTTATTAGTCCTTAGCACAAACACACTCACACAATCACTCATACAAGCTCTTCGCATAATCAACATTGAGGATGATGGGGATAAAGCATTTATTAACACAGGGCTGAATAAGGATGATGTGCAATATTATTCATCACCACGGTATATTATTTTGGGTATGTTGGAAAGTATGGAAATCTAGTATCATGCTCATAGATAAAGGCTCCCAGATGACAGTTTCTATTGCTTAGATGACATCATTTACTAGCATTCTCTAAAATATTTAGTAACTCTATGTGGCCCAGTTTTATAGGCAAAAAACTGTTTTTCAACATTCTTCAAAATAGTGGTTTATATGGGTCATGAACTACAGTTTCAGACTTTTATAATACTGTATGATTCTCGGGGTGCAATATTTGCAAAAAATGCACAAATCCGTTTTATTTCTGACGTACTGCAAGTACTCTCACTACTTCTGAGAAGGCCAAGGACAAACAGGCAGGGGTTAGAGGCAAAATGGGAATCCAAGAAATAGGCAAAAATCCAAGAACTAAGAGACAATGAAACCAGGGAGATGCTCAGAAATGCAGTGCAACAACAAACAAAACTTTGCAGTGAGTGAATGAGAAAACCAGGTTTATATGGGGTGAGCTAAACAAGATAATGAGACACAGGTGAATGTGATCATGGATGAAGAGTCCGGGCAGTGAGTTATGAGAGATGTAGTTTGTGAGGGAATGACAATAGTCTGATGTGGAGTGCCCTCTGATGGCTCTCGAGGACACTCCAGATGGTGACCGTTACACCTGCACTGCCTCCAAGGAATTGTCCATAGTGAAACTCTCTGCCCCACCATTAAAAATAAACTTCAGCCATTTGTAAATCTAGGATCTTTAGGATGGCTATGAAAAGTTTTTGAGCTGCAGTTTCTTTAAATCCACTGACAGAACATCTTCTGAGTTTGACAGTCTTGCTTGACATCTTTATCCGGCAGCAGTATCACTCTTGTGAATGATGGACAGACATAAGTTATTCAGAACCCATCTCCTTGATTATGGTTATGATTACGACGACGCATGTTAAGGGGCGTGTTGAGGATAATTGCAATGTCATGATTCTCCTGTTCTCAAATCTGGCCAGAAGGGTAGAAAATCATTTAGAAAAAAGAGTTAGAAAAGAGTGTGTTTTGAGAGTTTCATTTTATTTTAACACATTCTGTTGACTTTAAGTAACATTGCACCGTCATGTCTACTAACTCTCATTAGAGTGTTAGTAGAGTATTAGTAGACTGGTCTGGTAGGGTTAGGTTTAGAATAAGTTGACGTAGTTGCAATGTTACTTATAGTCAGTAGAGTGTATGTTGGAGAAGCATCACATTAAAGAGTTAGCAGATATTTAGCAGTCAGTCTACTGATATTTAATAAGAGTTAGTTGACATGTAGTTGCAAGTTACTTAGTCAACAAAATGTTCAAAAGAGACCATCAAAATGAAGTGTTACCTTTTTGAGTTCTAAAACTTAAAGTATGTTTTATTGTAGAGTAACATCTCATGGGTAAATGTCAAGAACATTTTGTTTCTCCATTTCATGACCCATTTGAACCACCTGGACTTCACAGTCTGAAGCTATTTGTGTGATTTAGGTACCTAATGGTTGAATCAGGATTATAATCGTTTATTAACATGACAGCATTTGACGTGGATTTGACGATTTTCTAACGCAACTTTCCTATAATGTGAACAATCTTCAGAATGCCTCTGGCATTTCATTACATTTCTCTTTTCTTCCTGTTTGCCTTATTCTTTCCATTTCCATGTTAGAGGGATATGGTTAAAGAAAGATTTTCTCTTGGTATAACAGTGAGTTCTGTGCATACTGTTGCCAACCTCTTTGGCACGTCGGAGCAGAGTTATTTGGGATATTTTCTTCTGCATGGTGGCAGAGGATAACCTTTCAAAGGGGCATGTGTAGGCAACCTCTCCTGCACACCTTTGCACATACAGTATACCTATAACATTACAGTTTAATTTAGGAGATTTTTTTTTTACAGCCACTTTATGTAACTGTTAAAGCTGCAGAATAATATTTTGTTCCTTCACACATCCCTGAAAATGTGAGTTAAAGCTTTTATCACTTTAACTTCTGACACATCCCTTCAGATTCTTGAAATTTGATTCTAATTCAGCTACCATTAAGTTAAATTGTTTAGCACTTAATGTGTATCGTGTGTAAAAAGTTAAGGATTCAAGAAGAAAATAGGGCTGTTTATTGATTAAACATTTTCATTGAATTAATTGCATGACGTGGATGCATTTTTGTATTCTGTCAGCAATATATAGCTGGCTTACGTATTTGGTTATTTTGTTTAGTGACGCAGCTATAAACATGTCAAAGTTTGAAGGTGGTCCTTTTCGCTTGAATCGCTCTCATGTTAGAAGGCTACGGTTCCTTATTACGGAAACTTTAACTTTCAGACACCAAAGCATCCAAAAAGACTATGTACAAGTAATCTACTGTATATGATGCATGGAAATCATTGAGGTTTGTTCTCTTTCGTCTCTTTCATGAGCTTTCATGTTAATCATATTTGATGTGTTTTATGTATGTGTGTTGATCAATGTTTATTTGTGAATAAAAGCCTAAATTAAATCTGTTGGTCATATAAAGAAATCTCTTCAGAAGACTTGCATTAAACCACCTGTTCAATATGGTTACTTTTAATATGTCTTCACGAACCTTGTGTGAAAGATTTAGTTATGTAGACATATAAGAAATGTCAGTGCAAGTTGTTTTAAGTTAATACAGATCAAACATGAATTTTAGTCTGGGGCTAGGCTTAAGCCTTGTCTGTGAAACCGAGAGCATAAAAGAGCCCTTAGCGCGCGCACACACACAAACACACACACACACACCCACGCACGCACACATACACACCCACGCACGCACACACACACACACACACACACACACGCACACACACACACACACACACACACACACACACACACACACACACGTGCTTACAAACGCGCGCGCACGCACACGCACGCACGCACGCACGCACGCACGCACACACACACACACACACACACACACACACACACACACACACACACACGCACGCACTTCTTGTTGGCTTGTGAAAATCCATCCGGGGTGTTAAAATAAAACAAACAGTCTCTGTTTCAAAGTTGCTATTCATAGGCTTTGTAATTTGTCTCATATCAAAAGGGTCCTTACAGGTAATTCATCTGTCCTCATCTATAGAAGTGTAAACTATGTGCAAACCTGCGACAGAATGATCTAAATGAAAGGGACATAAAATCAATGAGGGCAAAATGAAGTGGATCAGTTCAGGCAGTACAGGCCCAATTTAGCAAAGCTGCGATATTCACTCTGAAAACACATTGGAACAATTAAAAGGAAGGAAGGTGCTGATTAAAGGTAAAGAATATTGACACGGCCACTCCAAAGACCCATCTACTCAACAACCTCCAGTAAAAAGACAACTAGAAGAGTATCTAAAAGACTAGACAATTGTATGCTTCTTTTTTTAGCGCACTGAGGACAATGGCTCCAAGATAAAGTTCTGCAAAGTTGATTGCCTGCTTGGAAACTGTTTGAGCGACAATTCACCTCAGGAATGATGCCTCAGCCTAGGCTGTGGGTGTTTGGCTTGTGTGAGGAAGACAATAAGCTGACAATAAGCCAAACAGATTTTATAAATGTGGAAATTGAGAAGAGGCTTAACTTGATGACAGGAAGTTGGGGATGGAAACACAAAACAACTGCATATTCAACTGGGTAAAGAGACATTTCTTGTCTGAAATCCCTTATTTGAAGTTTAGCTTTATACATGTTTTTCTCACTGAAAAAATATATCTTATTACCTTTGCACTCTGCGTTGTGATGATAGTATACATACATTGTTTTGTGACAGGCTAATTTACTTAGTCTCATGAAATTGCGTGAAGTGGTCACATGACGTGCACATAGACAGATAAAATATCATATCTTTTTTTTTTAGGGTTTTATTTTGTTTTATTATTACAGGAAGGAAATAAGGTAGGAGGACAATTATTTTTTGATTAAGACCCCCCACATGAGCTGCATCTGGATCAAAGTTTATGGTGATAGCATAAAGTAAATTGGTGAGGTCTTCTGCTGCTGTAGGCCTGCTTCAAGGTTCGACATGTTGTGCATATAGAGACGCTCTTCAGCAGATCTTAGTTGTACTTAGAGTTACTCTTGCATTTCTATCAGCTCTTACCAGTCTGGCCATGATTATCCTCTGACCTTTAGCATTGACAAGGCATTTTTGCCCATCAAACTACCGCTCACTGGATATTTTCCCTTTTTCGGCCGATACTCTGTAAGCCCTAAATGGTTGAGCGTGGAAATCCCAGTAGATCAGCAGTTTCTGAAATACTTAGCCCGTCAACCAACAACCATGCCACGTTCAAAGTCACAGAAATCACCGGTAACACTATTAGTATTTGTCAGAAACTGGTAATAACTACTTGAGCGAGTTTTTTAAGCCCCACATGTAAACAGTATTCTGATGTGGCATTTATGTCACGTTTTCGATCGTAACACATTATTTCTGTCAAATAAGTGAATATATTGTTATTAATAGCCATGTTGTGTTCTTGTAAATACTTATTGTGAGTGATAATACAGTTACTAGCCTCTATAAATGCATCACTGATGGCTTTAAGTAAAGTGAAACATAGGATGCAATTTTCCTAAAGCAAAGGTTTAAAAAAAATCATGAAGATGTGTTCATTATACATTAAGTTGTTTACTTGTAAATGTAACTAATGAACAATAATTCCTGTAATAAAATAATGAAAAAATCACAACAATTATTTTGTTTTGCAGCGGAATGTTTTAATCTTACATACTAGCAAAACACTGCAACAATATATTTTTAAACAAATTAACAAATCAATCTACCTCTAATGCAAACCTTAGCCATTAAAGACAAAATTAGTTACTAATTGGTACAGCAAACAAGTGTCTCTGTAACTATTTTATATTTGATCATTTGTAAATCAGTGTATAATGGATTGTGAGCATGCACATTGAAAAAGCAAATGCATGACTTGTAAGTAATTATAAAAATAATGTACAGTAAATGTAACTATAACTGTTCTTATAATGCAGTATAGGTCTTTTTAAATATATGTATAGAATAGTAATACTTACTTATAATGAATTATAGCCCCATTTATTCTTTTATTTACTTTTATTTTATTTATAAGCATGGACTTCAAAGAAAGTGTTTACCATTTTTCTTCCCCATTCTGATTCTCAGTTTAAACTTCAGCAGATCATCTTGACCATGTCTCCATGCCTAAATGCATTTCATTTCTGCCATCTGATCTGTGTTATTTATGCACATTCAGATATTTTTACGCATTTAACTGCATGGCACTTTACTAATTAACATGCAAGCTGAGAATGCATCCATGTTTGTATTGATCACACACAAAACAGACCTTAAATATGGCTCTAAATTTTAATAGATATATTTATCATCCCAAACAGTAGTTGTTTGCTTCATCTCCCGTGAGACATGCCACATGGAGGTCAGCGAAAATATGCAGAGGTTAGAAAAAAGCAACCTCCATCCTCGTTCACAGAGCAAACACAGACAGAACAACTCCATACCACCAGCAAAATTATACTGACCTTTAGTCCTCCTGCTGTTATCCCTCTTCTCTCCATATCTGCTGCCATTTCCTGGGAAGGCTGAACGTCGTACAATTACTGTCACTCACAGCATAATATAGCAAGAGTTGCTGGCTTACTCTGCTCTGGATGTGGCATGATAGTGGAAGCTCTCTGCGACGCAGTGTGCATATCTTAATAACTTTTGGGATTTGCATACACAGACCGGGTTGACAATTAGTTGACTACCAAGCAAGCAAGACAGTTTCCCAAAAATGAAGTGTCAGAGTGGTTTGTAACAAGCTATCTGTGGTTTGTAAAAAGCTATCTGGTTTTATTATCTTGGTGAAACTTGCAGACTTGTGGTTTGTAAGTGTCCTTAAAAAAAAAAAAAAGTGCTGTGACAGTACCATGGGACAGTGATCAGACAGTAATACCAGGCACTTTGTTATTGTCAGGATTCAGATAGGGGAGACCCATGAGCAGGGGAGTGATATTTATTAACAGAAGACAAGAACAAGTAAAGGTAGAGCAGGAACAGTCCATTCAGAAGGGTAAGCGGGAAACAATGACAGGACAGCTGTGGTTGACGGCTGGAACCAACTCTAGATGACAACAGGTCGAAGAACTGCTGGTGAAGACACGGCAGGGAACAATGAAGCAGAGATCGAATTCTTGCTGCACACTGACTCTGAACCAGTCTAACTGCCAGGCAGAAGGAACCAGCAGACGAGGAATTTCAGGGAGCAGGAACCAACACAAGACAAGACAACAAGAGATAACAAAGAACAAGAACAAAAGAAAAAAATGGCAAAACTAGCACACCAGAAAACAAAATAATAAACAGTTTCATAAAATTGACATAACTGGAGCTTTAGTAAAGGAACAATAAAATAAAATAAATTGTAAAAATGAATAACTGGAACTGGCAAACAAAGAACTAAAACAAGACTGCAACCTTGAAGGTAAGTTAAAGAGAACATAAATAAAGTATTAGTTTTCAAAAGCAAAAACAAGAGATAAACTAAAAATAAAGCTTGGGAGAACTAGAGCAAAATAAAGACAAGGACTAGACTAAAAATCAGGAACAAAGGAAAAAAGAAAGAAAAAAAGAGAAAGAAATGAAAATATATACATAGCTAGAACTGACAGAGACACTATAACTACCATTGACTGACAAGATGAGCAAACACTCACACACTTTGGCCATGTGATTAAACTAAGGGCCCTATTTTAACGATCTAAGCGCATGGTCTAAAGCGCACGGCGCAAGTGCACTTAGGCCAAATCCACTTTTGCTAGTTAAACGACGGGAAAAATGGTCGGGGCATGGTCAAAAGGGTTGTCCCTATTCTCTTAATGAGTAATGGGTGTGTTTTGGGCCTAACGTGCAATAAACCAATTAGAGTCTTATCTATTCCCATTAAAAGCCAGTTGTGCTCGTGCCATGGCGGATTTGCTATTTACACAGCGGAATTTGGGTGACACTTTATATTACGACCCGCTAACAACTGTAGAAACATCCAGAGCCACCGTGCACAGGCGTGTGCAGGAAATGGGCTACAGGTGCCGCATTCCCCAGGTCAAGCCACTTTTGAACCAGAAACAGCGGCAGAGGTGCCTGACCTGGGCTACAGAGAAGCAGCACTGGACTGTTGCTCAGTGGTCCAAAGTACTTTTTTCGGATGAAAGCAAATTTTGCATGTCATTCGGAAATCAAGGTGCCAGAGTCTGGAGGAAGTCTCGGGAGAAGGAAATGCCAAAATGCCTGAAGTCCAGTGTCAAGTACCCACAATCAGTGATTGTCTGGGGTGCCATGTCAGCTGCTGGTGTTGGTCCACTGTGTTTTATCAAGGGCAGGGTCAATGCAGCTAGCTATCAGGAGATTTTGGAGTACTTCATGCTTCCATCTGATTTCATTTTTCAGCACGACCTGGCACATGTTCACAGTGCCAAAACCACTGGAAAATGGTTTACTGACCATAGTATTACTGTGCTCAATTGGCCTGCCAACTCTCCTGACCTGAACCCCATAGAGAATCTCTGGGATATTGTGAAGAGAAAGTTGAGAGACGCAAGACCCAACACTCTGGATGAGCTTAAGGCCGCTATCGAAGCATCCTGGGCCTCCAGGATCCATAACATCCATAACACCTCAGAAGTGCCACAGGCTGATTGCCTCCATGCCACGCCGCATTGAAGCAGTCATTTCTGCAAAAGGATTCCCGACCAAGTATTGAGTGCATAACTGAACATAATTATTTGAAGGTTGACCTTTTTTTGTATTAAAAACACTTATTTTATTGGTCGGATGAAATATGCTAATTTTTTGAGAATTTTGGGTTTTCATGAGCTGTATGCCAAAATCATCAGTATTAAAACAATAAAAGACCTGAAATATTTCAGTTGGTGTAAAATGAATCTAAAATATATGAAAGTTTAATTTCTATCATTACATTATGAAAAATAATGAAAAATATTTTTTTGAGAAGAACCTATATATATATATATATATATATATATATATATATATATATATATACATATATATATATATATAGCTGTATTTAAGCACAGTATGATAAAGATTTAATTTATCGGCTTTTTTTACTAAACTACTTAACGTTAAGCCAAAAAAAATAGTTTCTGCTATGATTTTAGTTTAGAACGTACCATGTAGTACCTTATCACATTGTATTGCAATATGTCACTCTTCTTCTCCTCAAGTGGTAATGGATTCTGCGTCAGAAGATCAATCTGAGAAAATGCAAGTCGACACTTTCCGACTTTCCCAGGCAAAACGCACTCGAAGAAAAGAGTTGAAATGATGCATGTACTGTGGGGCCAAGGGTCATTTTAGACTCACCTGTCCCATTCGACCAGGTCGGCTGACGGTAAGCTCCTTTCAAGACAACTCCATTATATCAACACCCCTTATGATTCCTGTAATCCTGAAATCTCGAAATATCTATGCATCTGTAACAGCTATCATCGACTCTGGGTCAGCAGGGAACTTCATTTCAGGACAGCTCTGTAAAGAACTCAACCCCCGGAAAGGTTGACACTCCCAAGCCCTACTCCATCTACGCCGTAACAGGTGAGCTGATTAACAAAGGACATGTCACATCCCAGATAACACCCATCCAGTTATGGATTGAAAACGTACACCATGAAATGTTCGAACCTTTTGTTCTACAGAATAGTCAAACAGACATAATCCTAGGTCGCCCATGGTTAATTTGTCATCAACCCACCATAAATTGGTAGTCTGGTGAGATCACTAGATGGGGTTGTCAGTGCCCAATTAATGAAATTCCGCATCCTAGCTCTCCCTGTGCTCAACCCCCCGAAGTTCTAAAAGTGAATTCCACATCCATCGAAAGTCCCACGGAAAACCTATCCACGAGTATTCCCTCCTGTTACTCCTCATTCTCTGACATTTTCAATCCAGTTACTGCCTCCAATTTACCTCCCCATCGGCCATGGGACTGTGGATAGAAAAGACCCCCTTCTCAAATAACCATATAGTTCGGACTTATTGTCCGAATTCCAAATTCCTCCAGGAGGCGGGACAAAACACTTGAGTTTAAAACCTCAAACCGAACAGAGTTAAGGGAGAAGACTTTAGTAGAATAATGCGCTAGAAGAATAGAACAGAAGTCGGGCGGGCTCCCTCGAAGAAGAAGAAGGTCTCGGCAGAACAACAAGTCGGGTGGAGCAGAAGATGGTTATAGTAACCATGTAGACGCGTAGACACAAAGAACCCAAATTAAGATCAGAAGAACATGGGTTAAAACAGATTTATTCAAGCAATCTAACTCGTTTCACCTTCTTTTCTTTTCCTTTGTTTTATTTTCTCGATAAAAGTCTCGGTTCTAAGTTAAGTTTTGCTGCAAAGTTTCGTTTTAACATTTCAACTGCAAAACCAGCTTCCAACTTCAAAGACTTTCATTCATCCGCGCCAACACACAACGTGACTGGCTGTCCAAGATCTATCCAGGCACACGAGGAGACCAGCCAACGAACTAGCTCGGGAAACCCCCCTTTACGAGGAAAGGGAATCCCAAGAGAAAAAAGGAACGCAAACAAGCAAGCACACGAGGAGACCAGCCAACGAACTAGCTCGGGAAACCCCCTTTTACGAGGAAAGGGAATCCCAAGAGAAAAAAGGAACGCAAACAAGCAAGTAATGCCTCCAGACTCTTAAACTGAACTGGTGTATTTTTATACAGATTTAGTAACCTAAGAAACAAAAGGGTGAAATTAATTATTGATGGTTCGTTCAGGTTGTGTCTTATAAGTGCATAGAGAAACTTGGGATCTCACCATCTGACTCCTAAAACCCATTCTTCCTCACTCTCTTTCTTTCTTCAACTTTTATGAATGCGTGTGCATGTGTGTGTGTTAGTTTTATTACCATTACTATTATTACTATTAGTTTTATGTATTAGTCTTATAATCAATAAAGTATTGTTTGTATTTGAAAAGAGAAGCATTACTTGTGTTGTGTGCTTACAGATTTATTGTCTTAAACTGCGATCTAAAGCTACCTATGCTTTTACCCATGATTATTTCTTAATTTAGCTGTTAGCTGGGAATTAGTCTTTCTTGGCCAGGAAGATATTATATTTCCTAGAATTAATAATTGTTTTTGCTTTCCGTTCATTGGATGAACTGATAAAATGATCATACTATTGATTCTGCTACAATAAATTCTGAAAATAATTAAATTATTAATTATTGATCATAATCCGTTATGAGTAATGATTAGTTAGTCCACATCACCTGCTGCGGCTAGTTTCTTTTTTGTTCCCAAGAAAGACGGGGGTTTAAGACCATGCATTGACTACAGAGCCCTAAACCAGATCACCGTGAAATTCAGTTATCCACTGCCCCTCATCCCATCAGCTCTGGAACAGCTCAGGGAAGCTAACATTTTCACCAAGTTGGATTTAAGGAGTGCATACAATCTGGTCCGAATTAGGAAAGAGGATGAGTGGAAGACGGCTTTCATAACTCCTGCAGGGCATTATGAATATCTGGTTTTGCCGTATGGATTGGTAAACGCCCCTTCCGTCTTCCAGAGCTTCATGGATGAGGTACTCCGGGATTTCTTGGGAAGGTTCGTGTTGGTATATATCGACGATATTCTTATTTTTTCCAAAGACCTAGTTGAACATCGACATCATGTATCCCAGGTACTCCAAAGACTCCGAGATTTCACTCTGTTCCTAAAAGCTGAGAAGTGCTCTTTCCATCAAACCAGTGTCAAGTTCCTGGGATATCACCTCAGTGAGAAAGGAGTGGAAATGAATAATCGGAAGACGGAGACCATCCTGTCCTGGCCTATTCCTTAGTCAGTTAAGGGACTTCAGAGATTCCTCGGTTTCACAAATTTCTGCCGACGATTTATACATCAATACAGCCTTTTGACATCTCCCCTGACCTCCCTGCTAAAAGGAAAACCCAAGACACTTCTTTGGACCCCAGAAGCAGACAGAGCTTTTGAATCACTCAAGGCCGCATTCACCATTGCACCATTACTCCATCACCCAGATCCGGAAAAGGTTTTTGTGGTAGAAGTGGACGCCTCCACTACAGGAGTAGGAGCGATTCTATCCCAGTACTCCGATGATTCCTCCAAAACCATACCCTGTGAGTTCTTTTCTAGAAAGCTATCAACTGCAGAAAGCAATTACGACATTGGAAACCGGGAACTCTTGGCTGTGAAACTTGCCTTGGATGAATGGAGACATTGGCTAGAGGGGGCCAAACATCTGTTTCTAGTACTCACCGATCACAAGAACCTTCAGTATTTAAGAGATGCTAAGAGACTGAATCCACGTCAGGCTAGATGGGCACTGTTCTTCACTCGTTTTCATTTCACAATCTCATATCGACCAGGATCACTAGAGCAAATGCTCTTTCCCATATCCATGCCCCAGAAAGTCCAGTTGAAGAACCCGAAACCATCTTACCTGAAAGGTTATTTGTCAATCCAATCCATTGGGAAATCAATGAACAACTGCAAGAAAGGTCACGACAACAACCCAGAGTCCCAGGATGTCCCCCCTGCAAAATTTATGTACCTGAAGATTTTCGTAACTCCTTGATTTTATCGGCTCATTCCTCGGTGGGCACAGGTCATCCTGTAATAAACAAAACTACGTCTACTCTCCAACGCACGTATTGGTGGCCCAACATGCAGCAAGACATAACCACGTTTATCCAAGGATGTATTCCCTGTGCCATGTCCAAAGTTCCATGACAGCTGCCAGTGGGTAAACTGATGCCCCTTCCTGTCCCTCATAGACCTTGGTCACACATTGGGGTAGATTTCGTTACAGATCTTCCTGTCTCAGGGGGTAACACTTGTATCCTCGTAGCCATTGATCGGTTCTCCAAGGCGTGTAAGCTGATCCCCCTGAAGAGTCTTCCCACAGCCTTTGTAACGGCAGAACTATTAATGGAACATGTTTTTCGAAATTTCGGTATCCCAGAAGACATTGTGTCCGACAGAGGGCCTCAATTCATCTCCCGGGTTTGGCGAGCATTCTTCTCTATGATGAATGTGACTGTAAGTCTCTCATCATTGTACCGTCCGCAAACCAACGGCCAAACCGAACGAAAAATCCAAGATGTTGGACGGTTCCTGCGTACATTCTGCCACTCCAACCAGAACATCTGGAGTCGGTATTTGATTTGGGCAGAATACGCACAAAATTCCCTCAGACAGGCATCTAAAAAGTTAACTCAGTTCCAATGTGTGCTGGGTTACCAACCTCCTTTGTTTCCTTGGTCTGGTGAGCCCTCCGAGGTACCAGCGGTAGATAAATGGTTTAGAGAGAGTGAAAGGGTCTGGAATCAAACTCATCATCACCTTCGACAAGCAATAAATCGCCAACGGAACTTTGCAGATGCCCGTCGCCGTCAGATACCTGAATACCAACCTGGACAACTGGTCTGGCTTTCTACGAGAGACATCCGTCTACGTCAACCTAGTCGTAAACTTAGTCCCAAGTACATCGGACCATTCCCCATAGAAAGACAGATCAATCCAGTGACCTATAAGCTTCGTCTACCGGCTCAGCAACGAATCCATTCCACGTTCCATGTCTCTCTCCTGAAACCGCATCATCCAGCGGTGTCTAGCGCAGCCACAGAACCAGCTCCGGAGGATACTCCCACGATACCTCCAATTGAACCAGAGCCCATCTATTCAATAAGAGAAATATTGGACTCCCGACGTCGAGGTGGTCAGCTCGAGTATTTGATAGATTGGGAAGGATATGGACCAGAGGAGAGATGTTGGATACCCCGGAAGGACATCCTTGAACCGGATATACTCCTTGAATTCCACACTCAACATCCAAGCAAACCTGCACCATGACCCAGAGGTAGACCCCCGCGACATCGGGGTCCAAGGTCCGCTGGCGCGGACTCTGGAGGGAGGGGTAGTGTCAGAAACCAATCAGAGTCCACATCTCACACCACACAACGATCACGCTCTCCTGAGTTCTAATCACCTTCATCTGTTCCCAATCAGCAACCAGCTCCATAAAAACACCCAGTTCACATTCAATCTTTGTCAAGTCTCCAACAGGAACAGACGCTTTACCACTGTTTCACGTAGTCTCTGATACAACCTGTCCTCGTCACGTAACGTATACTCACCTGAATTATACTAACCTCTGTTTCCTTGTTCTGATGTTCCTAGAAGCTTCAACTGTATCCTGTATCCATTAGATAAACTGAAGAGGATCTGCTCACCTGGAATCCTTTCCGTGCAGTAATCTTCACCGAATTCACCTCTGAACTTTGAATATTCTCACCTTTTGAACTTGATGCACTGAAATAAAGCTTTATGTTGATTGACTTACCTCCGTCTCCGAGCCTGTATCCTGACACCCCCTTGTTCTGTGTAGTTACTGGGTAAGTGCAGTAAATATAATAAAGGATCCCATTTAATTTCTGACTTTTATTTT
Organism: Siphateles boraxobius; assembly: GCF_051911475.1. Lineage (NCBI taxonomy): Eukaryota > Metazoa > Chordata > Actinopteri > Cypriniformes > Leuciscidae > Siphateles > Siphateles boraxobius. The sequence continues at coordinate 7,339,464 of NW_027508810.1, forward strand.
ACAAAAATAATTCAAAAACACTTTTTCATCTTAATAAAACAATGTCTTTTCTACAGTATACTCAAACAACAAAGTAACGCATTATATCCCCCCCCCCCCCCCCCCCTTTTATTTGCTTCTCTTGCTTTTCTTCTTCTTTCTTTTCTTGCTCTTCTTTTAGGAATTTTTGCCTGGAATATATTAACAGAATAGGTACCTGTTAGTTTTAAAATAATTACATTATAAATAATTTGCTTGTATATCTGATTGTACCCCTTTATTAACCAAAACTTAACATATTGTTTCCTTATACCTACATGGAGGTACACAATAATTAGAGAAACGTACACCATAATTTGGGTTTACTTACGAAGTTCTTTGCAGGTTGTATATCTGCTTGTTACCCCTTTATTACCCAAAACTTAACAAATTGTTCCCTTATACCTACACGGAAGTACACTATAATTACAGAAAAGTACACCGTAATTTCGGTTTACTTACACAGTTGTTTGCGGGTCGTAATATAAAGTGTTACCGGAATTTGCAAGCGAAAAGACTGAACGCTTCTCTAGCGAGGAAACGGATCTGCTCGTGCGCGAGGTTAAAGCGCAAGCAGACCATCTACAAGACATCTACGGGGCAGGACCCTGACAGTTATTGTACTGAATGATCATCATATTCACATACCATAGTATTTATCTGGCACTCTAAGGTACTTAAAAGGTACTTCGTACTCAAAGTATCGAAAAAATATGACTATAGCATGTCCAAAAAAACATGGCAAATGGTCATGAATGATTTTTAATGAATGAATTAATGAACGAACAAACAAATAAATAAACACACACACACGCACACACACACACACACACACACACACACACACACACACACACACACACACACACACACACACACACACACACACACACACACACACACACACACAAATATTAATTATACTAAGTTGCCTTACTTTTCTAGGACTGTCATTCACAATTAATTTAAACCATGAGTCATGCATTTCTCTTCATAATTTCCTTTTAATGGATTCGTCTGAAGTTATCCAGTCTTACTTTTCTGGGGGAGTTTTACCTCACAGCTGGAGAGCCAGGGCATATGATTTATGAATTGTGGACATAATGTGGTTATCACAAGGCATATGTGAAGGAAATTATAGCACATCTTACAAGCTCTGAGTCTGTAAAGAAATCAAAATATGTAAAGCAAATTAAAAAAAAAAAAGCATGTGATTAACAATGATTAATTCTACTCTGGAAGGCAGGGGACAATTAGTAAAATTAGTATATTTGATCAATATCAACTTACGTAATGGTTCAAATGTATAGCCCATAAGGGGGTAAATGGAGGAAAGGGAGGAAAATGAATGTAAGATTATTTTTTTTTTTTCATATTATATCACATTATCGATTATATGTTGACATGCTATATAGCCAAACCCTGACTTGCTGAGATGTATGATGGGAAATACTGTTCAATTCCACTTTTAGACACATTCATGATTTTCCCTTAGCACGTCCCCTCGGGAGAAACCTCATCGCCATTTTGAAGTGTGCTCAACTTCGTCAAGTGGGCGAGGGAAGTTTATTTGGACTGACCATTGACCCCTCTATTTTGACAGAGGGAGCGAGTCTACTCAATATGTACACTTCAAACAGATCCAAGGACCGCACTGCAACATGATTGTAAACACAGCAGATTCAGCTTAAATTACCCCCACCCCACTGTAGTGTATGATATTGGAGTTATTTTGACATTTAACAACATAATACGTGTAGCTACCTAAGCTGACAGTTATAATTTATTGAATTGTTATCCTTTTGTTGTGTATGTTTTTTTCTCCGACAGTCCAAGTATACATCCAGGTCTATAGAATGTGTAAAAAAAACAACTAAAAAAAACCTGTAAATAATAAATCTGCTTCATTGCGGATTCCAAGGGATCAGTGGCTTGAGCTGTTCCATTTAAACACATTGCAAGGGGCTAGTAGTAGGCGCTTTAAACAAGACCAAAAGAAGGGCATACAAAATTGGACATAAAGGGATAGTTCACCCAAAAATTCACCCAAAAATGAAAATTAGCCGATGATTTACTCAAATCATCCTAGGTGTATATGCCATTCTTCTTTCAGACGAATACAATCGGAGTAATGTTAAATAATGTCCTGGATCTTCAAAGCTTTATAATGGCAGTCAATGGATGTATGGATGTAAGTCCATCAAAGCACATCGATCCATGATAAAAGTGCTCCACACGGCTATGCAGGGGTTAATAAAGGCCTCCTGAAGTGAAGTGATGTTTTCGTGTAAGAAAAATATCCATATTTAAAACTTTATCGACTAAAATAACTAGCTTCCGGCAGAACGCATGGATTTACGCCAAAAGAGTAACCCTTGACCAGACGCACGACGCATTGATGAACGCGGATGCGCAGAGGATAGAGCAAAACAAAACACCAGTCACGAATTAGAAGTCCTAGGAAGACTTGAGGATGAGTAAATCATGGGCTAATTTTCATGTTTGTGTTAACTATCCCTTTAAACACAGCCAGCGTGTTACCAAAATGACCTCCGCTTTGCCATTTGACCATCTTGCTTCAGAAGAAAGTCATCTTGAAAGCTTGTTTCACTAATATATTTTAATCTGACAGGATGCTGATGTTTTTTTACATTCTTGGTTTCTCCCAAGAGGGCTGAGAACTGGGTTTAGTTAGACCGTGTAGCACCAATGTCAAACTTTTAACTCCTGGAGCACCATCTATTTTTCTCTAATCTAAGAATGCTGGAAGGAAGCCACTTTATTCTCTCTTTCTCTATGTTTTTTTCACTCACTCCCTTCCGTTCACCCTAATGTTGATGGACAACACAAACACCTCTTTCCCCCTGCAGCAGCAAGGTGGCTATTAGCATTCCTTCCTGTGATGGTCATTAATTTTGCTTGCTTTGGCACAGACAAACTCCTCTCCTTCATCATGTGGAGGACAGTTCACTGATATATCAGCCCAAATTGAGTGATAAAGGAAGAACTTTGCTATCAGCACACACTCATGTCATTCATCGTTATAAAATGAACATATGAGGTCAGACGTTCAAATCGAATTCAGCAAAAGTTAAAAAGAAAGCGACAGCAGACTACAAACAGTGTGCTGCAAGCCATTTCACAGTTCATTTCTCATTCTGGAGTACTTTAACTTCTGGTTCTCAGATGATGGGTGGCATGTTCTGTTTCTGATAGCGGACAGCAGGGACAAAACAACGCTAAATGCAACTAATGAAATGGGATTAAATATATAATCATACAGTAGTTTGAATTACAAAATATATAGGCTAAATGTATTTAATCAATGGTATTTATTAAACATATACAGTGCCAGACAGGAAGTATGACCATATTAGCCCGGTTCTGTCAACACTGCATTGGCTCCCTATTTAACATCGTATAAATTTTAAAATATTGCTGATTACTTACAAAGCACTAAATGGTTCAGCTCCCCAGTACTTGAGCGAGCTCTTAACGCATTATAGTCCTTCACGTCTATTGCGATCTCAAAATTCTGGCCAGTTGATAATACCTAGAATATCAAAATCGACTGCTGGCGGTAGATCCTTTTCCTATTTAGCACCTAAACTTTGGAACAATCTTCCTAACATTGTCCGGGAAGCAGACACACTCTGTCAGTTCAAATCTAGACTAAAAACACATCTCTTTGGCTGAGGATACACATAAAACATTATAGACTTCCATAATTCAATGTTAGGCTGCATAGATTAGATCAGCCGGAACCGAGAACATTTCCCATAAATCCTGATGTACTTGCTACATCATAAGAAGGATGGCGTCTACGCTAATATTTGTCTCTCTGTTTATCCCGAGGTTTACCGCAGTCCGCCGGATCCGGGCCGTATCCGGATCTGATGAGGGACCTGCGCCTGGACACAACAACAACGCAGTCCTGAAGTGTCAACTAGTCTCTCCCTGGTGAAGGCCTCCTTCCCTTCCCTTTACCTCTGTACTGATAAAACGTTGTCGGGATAATTCGATTCATGTGGCTACGCGGAAGCATTACAAATTTCTCAGAGCCACTAGGCACTGTTTTATGCAAATGAACGGCCGGATCGCATTAAATAATTTTCTGTTAGAACGGTGTTGTGTTAGCGGCCACTAAGTTAATAACTAATTTTCGTTGCGACGGAAGTGAATTAATCAAAACTAACTTTAGCTGGACAATAACTTTACTCTAGAGCTGCTGTAAAGCCAAAACAATCTCTGTTACTTTAATTATATCACTGTAAAACTGCTTTTAAACAGTCCATATTGTTAGGTGACGACTTAACGTGACTTGATTTCATAGGTTGTGTTTCAATAAACTAGTTATTTTGGTGTAAATTTGAATTTGTGGAAGAATCTAGAATTGAAGAAGAAGAAGGCATAAGAAACATCTTTAAAAACCATAAACAAACCTTTGCAAGGTAATGCCAATGTATATGTGAAATAAAATGTAACTTGCAACAAAGATACATATGGTTTAAGCCAAATATATTGTATGCTTTGCTGTTGATTATTGGGTGCAGAGAGGATTTAAACCACTGAAATTCAAAATACATTTAGAAACCAACAATTAAACTATGGTGATTTTCCCATTCATCTTACTGTATACCACATTAATACTTTAGTTCAATCTTTGGCCTATGCAGGTCATGAAATATTAATAAAAAACTAAGGATTGAATCTTGTTTACTTTATTGCACAAACAATTTTGGTTGTGTCACTACTTGATGTCAAAACATGCATTTCGAAGCAATACTACTTGAGAAGCACCCGTTCAAACGATCTATTCTGATCAATTAATGCATTTATATTAAGACGTGCAGTATAAGATAACTGCATGTGGAGGTGGGTTGCATGTAGTAAAAATAAACTGTGTGACTGCAAGAGGCTTCAGATGGAATCACAGAGCCCATGTTCCCCTTTCAGCAATAAAACTGATACAGCGTGAATAAACGGTGGGGGAAATCATGACTGGAGAGTTGGATATGTGGCTGCAGTTGTCAAAGAGCTGCAGTGAAAACACATTATGATGTCTCATGGGACCAAACCCTCCACTGCCTCGACTTTCATAATAGCGAGAAGCTTGTTATTGCCTCTGTGGAGCCAGCCAAGTATTTTCATTATTATTCTTTTTTTTAACATCTCCATCTCCACCAGCGTGGCTCTGCCATGAGCATTATATAGACTTCAGCTGTATTAGATCTCTTTGGTATTGCTTTGTGATGTTGTTTAAGAGTCCTGTCTTTAGGAAACAGTGGCATGTTTTTTTTTGGGGTTGTATAGTGGTTGGCAGGAAGATAATAGGTAACAATCGTTTGAATCAATCAATCATTTCCCATCGCCACATCTTAAGAAGAAAAAAATAAAAGTACGGCAACTGAGCTGCAGTTTAAATGACAAAACACATTCACTTACACATAATTGAGAATCATGAAAAAAGGAAATGAAAGCAATACATGTGTCATACAGCACTATTCTGGCTGCGCTCTGTCACTTGACAAGCATGACGCGTCACCATGAAAATAATGAGGTGATACCTATATTAAATATATTAAAAATATTGGTCGCCTTAAAAAAAAACTCACACTGCGAGCTCAGCTCGATTATTTTAAACTTGCGCATGCAATGGTTAAAGACACTTTACTTTAATTTCTTTACACAAGAGAATGCCTGTACACTTTATGAACTGTGTCTTACTGAAAGCCGCTGAACCTTTTCTGCCAATGTCCACAACACTGATCATTTGTCTCTCATCCTCTTGTACAATCTGTTCAGGATTATGTTCCCAAACATGGCGAGTCTTGTGGTCCAACTAGCATAAGTTCCTCAGCTTCATTTTCCATGATCTCCGCAACAAGCACAGTATGGATGCTCAGATAACAGATTGGAGGGGCTCACATGCACCAGAGCGGAGATGATAGACAGAGTTTAACTCACTTATGTTAATGGGATTTACAGTTCAATCAAAACAGTCCTTGTGTTTGTCTGCCACAATTCTGCAAAGACCTCTATCAAGGATGCCGCATGCAAGGTTTGATACAGAAAGTTTGCATAGTAATTTGTATTAAAATGGATAATGTATGCTTTAATTATGTTGAATGTTGCTATATGAATGACCATTTTTTATTTTTGTTTACTCTTGACCGAGTTTTTATTGTTGATGCAAGAGAAAAAATGAGTGGCATTTATGTATTCATTTATTTTTATTCAACTTACTTTTTAAACTGGGTTATTGGCTGTAGGCCTGTTATATAATAAACACACATAAAATACATTGCTGGCAAGGACCTCTATTTTATGAAAGGGAACCTTATTACAATGTTACTTATTGAAATTTTCCATTAGGGCCATGTTAGGTAAAAACATGACACTCTGATTTTTCAACATTTGCGAATCTATTTTGAATGAAATCTGTTTCCTGTCCTGCAGGGCAACACACTGAACTGGTTTTATATTAAACCAGCGTCTGCAGATTTGGTAAAAGGAAATAACATCTGCAATCTTGCTCAAGGCTTTCTGCAGTACTCATTTGTTTTCATCATTCTTCATCAAACTAATATTGCCACCAAACAATCCAAAGGGCTCGGAAAAGAACTGTTCACACAGTAGGAAATTAAAAAGTTTTTTATGCATAAATATTGATTCACACTGTTCTGAAACAGAGGTGAATGACACAAATGTAGGACGATAAAAACATGTGTTTTTAAGCTTGGACGAACAAATAGGTTTTCAATATCTCTGCAATAATATTTTTTTATTTTTTATAAAATCAAAATGGGACATAATCAAAAGATTGGTTTATATCTGAGTTAGGCCTGTGTCACATTGCATGCATAAGAGACAATGCAGCTTTCACACTGGCAGCTTTTCTGTTGATTAAAGTGATTTCTGGGTTAGTACATGAAATATTGATCTAGACAAGGTTCCAATTCTCACTAACTACGACCTTTGGCTCAATAAACTCCTAATTACTGATTATTAATATTTAGTAAGTTAGTTAAGTTTAGGTATTGGGTAGGATTAAGGGTTGTAGAATATGGTTGTGCAGAATAAGACATTAATATGTGCTTTATAAGTACTAATATACAGCCAAAATCCTAGTAATATGCATGATAATAAGGAACCAGTTAATTGTGAGAATTAGACCCTAAACCAAAGTGTTACCAGAGTATTTATACTATAGTTGACCAATAGTCGACCAATAATAATAATAAGACCCCCCCCCCCCCCCCTCAATACAAAAAGAAGCTATAAACTACTAAAATTGTCCAGATTCAGTGAGATTTACTGAATAGAAAGTGTTTTTATGTGTCACTGTTGAACTTGCAATAAGCCTGACAGGCCTTTTTTTTCAAACAATGCATTAGTATTACTTGCTATTTTATTATTGCTTTCTAAATTTCTGTATTGCATAGATTTACAGAGCGTTTTCTGCATGATCAGCATTATAAATATGGAATGAAAAAAAGATCAGTGCTGAAAGGTCTCGCAACACCCATGCTACAGTGGACAATGTAAATGCTGTCACCTGTTAATATGTGCCACTGTGAAACAGGCCTTAGGCTGATACCTTGCTCAAAGAGAAGTTTTGAAAGCCGACTGTAACGGACTAGATCCTCACAGCAAAAGGGAGCTGCAAAGTCGACCATGTCCAATTGCAGCTTTGATAGACTTTGTGGCGGGAGAATTTCAATTGTGTAATTTCCTCAGAAGCAGTTTTTTGTGCAACTTTCTGATTTTCCAGGGAGTGGGAACAAGCTGGTATGAAATGGGATTAGTATTAGAGACAATTTCTCTGACAAAGCCATTCACTTTCTTGTTCTGTTGGAGTTGGCGCTAGCTTTTGGATGAGGCTCATAAAGACCGATGAGATAAAGAGCTCTACATCTTGTCTCCTTTTGTCCTGCATTCCACAGGCAAATGCAAGGAGCTTTCTAAAGGTCATTTTATCGACTGAACACAACTCCATTTTGAGTAGTGGGAAGGAAGTACATAGCCTTCAGCTCTTTGGTTTTGTAGGGGGAAAAATCTTATGGTTTTACAGTGAAAGTTGTTGTGTCTTAATTTAATAATTGAATGGGGTGAATCATACTTACGTTTGACACCTTCCAAAGCCTTGACTTATAGCCATATGTTGATATATGCCTAAAAGACTAATTCATTAAGTAACAGTCCAATATCACACTAAGTGAGATGAATGAAAAGGTTAAGATATTTTAGATATTAGATATTAGATATTTTGAGAATTTGAGTGTTTAACACATTCTCATATGTATAATATCAAATGCACTCATACATATAGTTACGTCATTTAAATCAATAAAACCAGAAAAAAATAAAATATATATACTGTATATATGCTTGATTCAGGAAATTTTACAGATTGGTACATTTAGGCAAGGCAAGTTTATTTATATAGCACATTTCATACACAATGGTAATTCAAATTGCTTTACAAAGAAAAGGAAATAAAATAATCATAAAATAATAACAACATAGAACCAAATAGCATACCACAGCTATTTATGCATTTCTCATTATTTGGCTCAGTAGGAGAATATGAAGATTGAATAGGAGTGGCGCAATAATTGAGCCTTGTGGAACTCCGCATGTCCGTTCAGACTTATGGTCTCTATACTCAAATGGTAACCTCTCCCTTCTAAGTATGACCTGAACCATTTGAGGACTATCCCAGAAAGCCTGAAACAGTTTTCCAATCTGTCAAGAAGTATGTTGTGATCAATAGTGTCAAATGCAGCACTGAGATCAAGTAGAACCAGCACTGATAATTTGCATGTATCTGAGACGAATATCCTTTATAATCTTTATGAGCGCTGTCTCTGTACTATGATGGGGTCGGAAACCAGATTGAAAATTGTCCAAATTAAGAATTTGTTCTGCTGATTGATAACAACTTTTCGATTATCCTGCAAATGAAGGGAAGATTTGAGATGTTTGCGTAATAGGGTCTTATCCAGATTTCACTTTTTCATAAGGGCTTAACAACTGCAGTTTTAAGGGACTCAAAGAGGTGAGGTTTTTTTTTCACTTCTAGGAGATCAGCTTCTAAACCATTAAACACTGTTTTGAAAAAAGAAATATGGAGTGTGTCAAGGTTGCAGGTTGATGTTTTAAGATGCTGTAGTTTCTTCCAAGATTTCACCACCAATTGCCTCAAAATCAGAATTTTGCCCATATTTACTAAACAGGGTTAATTAGCGTGAGAGCGCAATTCCAAAAAAGCGCAGATGGGAGTCTAAATTTCTGCACGTAATCGACTGACGACGCACAAATTAAAGAACACAGACGCAGGCGGATCATTTCCATAATGACCAAAGCAACCAGTTACCGTCTGGTTTAAGACGTGCTTTTTTGGGCGGTAAATAATGACGCAAACACCAGTAAATTGACTTGTGCAAACCTTATTAAATCACCTTGCATGATTCATTTAAATATTCTCCTTTCAGAAATGTTGCATCAGAAAGGGAAACTCCTACACATGCATATTCAATAAGGTCAGCCGCAAAAATAACCGTCCACGCCATTGCAGCGCTAATTTATCACTGCATGTCTTTAGTACATCCTGACAGTAGTTTTTTTAATGCCAAAAGAGGGTTTGTGCTGGCACAAGCTGTTAGTAAATCTGGCCCATATTGACTCATTTCTGAAATTGTGGACAAGTCTTTCTGACCTCAGCACAACAGGAGGATATGCTGATCGTCTTTCTTATATTATTGATCTTCTCAGAAAGAAAGGAAGCAAATTCACTGGGAAAGTGACTTGAGGTTAGTCTCTCTACAATAGCAAAAAAAGGTGTTGTTTGGGTTTCTGTTTATAATGTTTGATAAGAATGTATGTCTAGCTGTGCCAAGTTACACATTGAAAGCATGAAGGCTGTGTTAATGGATGTTATACCGGTTTCCGGTTTCCGGTTTCCGGTGAGAGTACGCTGTGCGCGCTTTGCTGCCGCTTCTCGCTTGAACTTTTTGTTGTTGTTTGATTGTTTTTGTGTCTACCGTGACATCTACTTCCTTGCCGAACTGCTGATCTGAACTTGCTTATTGTCATTTGCCTGGACTGTATTATTGTCATTTCCCTGTGGATTTTACTTTGGATATCGTGCGGATACTGATGACTTTCCAACTCATCACTGGCACTCATCCAACTCACACTGCTCTGTCTGTTTGCTGATCTTCGCGCTACCCCACTGTAGGCTACCTTCTATGTAGGTGGCTGTGGATTACCACATCTCCTCCTGGTGTCGGCCGAATACTTCCTGCACTGTCACTGGAACATTGTTGCTTTGCCGCTGCTGTATCAATCCGTGGATTAATGTTACAAACTTTGCTACAAACCTGCTCCTCCAGTTCTGTTTGTCACTGCCCGGCACGCCTGCTCTTCCCCTGCATGAGCTCTCTTCCTATCTCCCCTCACAGTGACTGCTACAGAGGTGAGTGTGTTTCTACCCGCTTGCCTTGTTGTGGTCCTCAATCTGTTCAGTGGTTGGCGTACTAAACTGCGCTGATTACATTGCGGACTGGGTTGTGTTGTGAGCCTGGTTGGCTAACATGTAGTATTAGCGTGGTGTTGCTGTGTCACTTGTGGTACTTTACTGTGTCGATGTCATGTTTCCCGCTGGCAGCTCGATTAATGTCCTCGCAGCTCGCCTTATGCTGTGCTTGTGTGTTTTTTGTAACTTGAAAATGGAGCCAGCTTACACCTCTGCTTCTCTCAAACTTTATCGCTGCCACGCCCCCCTAGAACCGGCGCTGTATAAACACTGCTGCTCGCTTGGAATTATTCGGCGTCCACGTTATGTTCATCACTTCAAAAGACAACCGACTCTTATCTTTGGACATGATGCTCAAATCCCAACTGTTCACACGCCCGATCGTTGCCGACGATACCAGCCAAAGATGAGGGGAATTAACTTTGACAACCTTCATCGCCCTCCTAGGCTGCCTCCTCCTGCCACGTCATCATGTCCGAACTTTAACATTGGCCACCTAAATGCGCGCTCAATCACAAACAAAACGGCCCTAATAAATGATATCATTGTGGACAAAAAATGTGACTTGTTTTGTCTCTCAGAGACCTGGCAACAACCCAGTGACTGCATTAATTTAAACATGCTAACCTCCCCTGGCTACTGCTACTTATCCAAACCCAGATCTGTAGGGAGAGGGGGTGGGTTGGCTGTAGTGCACCGCTCAGATCTGACTATTAAAGAACTAAGGCCATTTGAAGTGACATCCTTTGAATATATTGCTGTGAAGGTTGTTTCTACCCCACCCCTTATACTATTGCTGATCTACCGCCCCCCTAAACCATCTGTACATTTTCTGTCAGAATTGAATGAACTTCTCACTGTTATTTCATCTCTTTGTTCGGCTATGATTATGTTAGGGGATTTTAACATCCATGTGGATACAAATTGTTCTTACACCTCGGAGTTTAACTCTGTATTGAACTGTTTTAGTTTGACACAGCATGTTGACTTTCCAACTCACACTCATGGCCACACTTTGGATCTGCTCTGCTCTTCTGGTCTGAATGACATCTCGGTCTCGGGTTCGATCTCTGGTGTCTCTGACCATAAGCTAATTGAATGCTGCTTTCATATGATCACTCCTCCTCCCTCCTCAGAAAAAAAAACAGCTATTACAAGTCGTAACATTGGGTCAATAGACCACAGCATGTTTGCTGCCTGTATACAGGCCTCGCCACTGTTTGACCTTGACGAGCTCTCGTCCACGGATGACTTGGTTGCTTTGTACAATGGCACCCTGACCAGCCTGCTTGATAGCTTAGCCCCAGTTAGGACTAGACTTGTACCAGCAAATCGTACATGCCCCTGGTTCACCCCTGAGCTCAGGCAATTTAAGGCCGCTGGCCGCCGTCTCGAACGGCTATATAAGAAAACTGGCCTTACAATTCAATCCATGCTTTACACCGAACACACTCAGACGTATAGGGACGCCCTCAATGCTGCCCGCTCAAACTATTATTCATCACTCATAACCTCCTCTATGTCCAGGCCTAAAACCCTGTTCAGGACCTTGGACAAACTCATTAAGCCTCCTGTCACTGCCTGCCCTAAGACCCCTGAGCAGTGCCAGGCCTTCTTACACTTCTTTGATGACAAAATTAGCCAAATTTACCAATGCTTCAACCCAAATGCTATCTCTATCTCTTCTTCTCCTTCCTCTTTAGGACCTCAGCTTTCCCATTTCACTGCTATAGACTCCCTCACTATCACTGACATCATAAATAAGTCCAACTCCTCATCGTGTCAGCTTGACCCTGTCCACACCCCTCTACTCTACCTCAAGACTGCTGCAGTCACACCCATTCTCAAAAAAACTGACTGCGACCCCACACCACTATGTAACTACCGCCTTATCTCCAACCTCCCCTTCCTGGCCAAGGTATTGGAAAGAGTGGTGGCCTCACAACTACACACCTTTCTTAATCACCATGACCTGTATGAGCTTTTTCAATCTGGTTTCCGTTCATGTCACAGTACAGAGACTGCCCTTCTGCGCATCGTTAACGACCTTCTACTGTCTGCTGACTCTGGTTCACTTAACATTCTCATCCTCCTTGACCTTAGTGCTGCCTTCGATACTATCAATCACAATGTTCTAATCACCCGTCTGTCTGCTATTGGTGTTTCTGGTACAGCCCTCAATTGGTTCCAGTCTTACCTCTTCAACAGAAAGCAGTTTGTGACGCTTGGTCCTCATCAGTCTTCCAAGTCCTCTGTCACACGTGGTGTTCCCCAGGGTTCTGTACTTGGGCCCCTCCTCTTTCTCATATACATCCTCCCTATTGGCCCGATTATACGCACCCACGGTCTTAAATTCCACTGTTATGCAGATGATATCCAACTCTATTTGACCACTCACTCTCCCTCTGATCCACCACGGTGCTCCCTCACTGACTGCCTCTCTGACCTAAAATTATGGATGCAAAACAATTTTCTTAAACTCAATACAGATAAAACTGAAATTCTGCTGATTGGCCCTAAAAGCATCCTCTCTAAATCTCCCAGTCTCACTCTCAATATTGATGGTTCATCTGTCCACCCTACCCCTGTTGTCAAAAACCTTGGCATTTTGCTTGACTCCACCCTTAGCTTTGATCCTCATATCAAATCACTCACTAAGACTGCCTTCTTTCACCTCCGCAACATTGCTCGCCTCAAACCCTTCCTCTCTGTTAGTGATGCACACACTTTAGTTAACTACTTCATTATGTCCCGTCTAGACTACTGCAACTCACTTTTCCTTGGTCTCCCTGTCAAATCACTTCAAAGGTTACAATATATTCAAAACTCAGCAGCCAGGCTCCTCACCCATACCAGACGATCGGCACACATCACCCCCATTCTCTACCAACTCCACTGGCTACCAGTTCCGTCCCGGATCAAATACAAAGTAGTACTACTCACCTTCAAAGCGCTCCATAACCTTTCTCCCCCCTACATCCGCGACCTCCTGATCCCGTACACTCCATCCCGCTCACTCAGATCTTCTGACCAAAATGTCTTGGCTATCCCCCGCTCCAGACTTTCCACCCTGGGTGGCAGATCCTTCAGTGTCTTGGCCCCCAAACTCTGGAATAGCCTCCCACAACCTCTTGGTGACTGTCCTTCACTTCCCCTCTTTAAAGCTCATCTCAAGACCTTTTTGTTTAATGATCATTTCTCCACACCAAACTCGTAGCTTCATATTGATAACTTGTCGTTGTTGTATTGTTTTGGTTGTTGCTGTTGTGTAGACTTTCCTTCCCACTATGTAAAGCGACCTTGGGTTTGAGAAAGGCGCTATATAAAATAAACTTATTATTATTATTATTATTATTATTATGGACTACAAGTGTCATCCTCCACCACATGCACTCAGCGTTTATGCATTTTCTTTTCATTCTTTGAACTGCTGTAGTGTTTCTCCAAGGTGCTTTAGGTCTGCCAGTCGTTTTCCTAAATTTAAAAGGAACAGTACGATCAATTACATTCTTTACTTTTGAGTTAAGACCAACAGAGTCTGAAAATATGCTCGGTGTCAAATATATAACCTTCATAAATAGCACTCTAGTGTTCTCATTTAAGCATCTCTTTTTGACAGACATAGATCTAGCTTTAATGGCAGGAGAGATCAATATATTAAAGAAAATACAGAAATGATCAGATAGTGCTACATCCTTAATAACAGTGGATTAAATATTTAGACCCTTAATGATAAGTAAATCTAGAGTGTGTCCATGATTGTGTGTGGGTTCATGTACATGCTGATTCAGATCAAAAGTGTAAAGAACAGTCATGAGTTATTTTGCAGAACTAGATTCAGCATTGTCAATTTGAATGTTAAAATCCCCAGCAATAACAAAACAGCCATTTAGAAACATAAAGTCCAGGTTGTTTGTGTCGATGATATCATTGACTAGAAGTGATTTATTTTTGTGAGCAGATGTTCAAAAGTGCTAATTTAAAGTCCCCCTGTGTTGAAGATCAAGCTTTTAATGTTGTTTATATGTCTATGAGGTGTTTTTAAATATGCTTTAAGACAAACCATGTGTAAATTCATAAGTCAACACCATTGTTGAGTATTTTTTCTGTGAACTAAAGACAGTCACAAAAACGTGGTTTGAAATGACTGGTGTTTGAAGTCGCAAACCTTGTAACCAATCACATCAACCTGTGATCGTCAATGAGTTTTGTTTAGTTTTAAGGGATACAAATATTGACTACAGTGTCGGTTTTTGTCCCCACAGCAATCTCAGATTGGCATTTAATAGGCAGCAGATTAGATGAGTTTAATTAGAAACACCATAATGCAATCTGATTGATCAACTGATTGCATGGATAATGACATTTACAGCAGAACAACAACATAAATAATTGAATGTCACATACAGTATTATATATTTTTTGACAGCTTGACAAATTATGATACCAACCAAAAATGTAGTGGTCTTAAAGCAACATTTCAACTGTAGACCAAATAAATATTGCAAACATTATCTTAAATGTAAAGTGTGGGATTAACAATGAGGTCAAGGTTTCATTTCCCAGGTATCATAAATAGTGGTCAAATGTCATGAATTGCTAAATAAAGCTAAACATATTGAAAGCTTCAGAAATAACATGCTTAAACGTAGACAGTCATGTCAAAATTGCATGGACAAATTATTTTAAGATTATTTTTTCCCTTTATTTGTTCTCCCACTTGTTTTAAGCATTAAACTCATGAAATGTACAATTTCTTGGTTTCTAATTGTGTGTTTTGTTTTGTTTTTTTGGGCAGTACTCTTATCAGCTGTCGTGTTGCTCATTTGTGTTGCTGTTAGAGGTCTATCTTCACCAGATACACAGCTGTTGGCCTTTATCTGTGCACCTGATGATAAGCCAATCGGATCGATGGTTGAAAAAAAGTGCATGTGAATGAAGCTGAAATCCGATTTAAGGCTTCGACCTGATTGCTGATATAAATGATACGTCTAATGAGGTGCCTGAGTAGCGCTTGGTTATTTCAAAGGTTTTATGTGTCCTCCACAGTCATGCTCTGAAATAATTTGCAAGAGCATTTGAAATATAAATGCATGATGGTGGCGTAGAGATTCAGTAGCCACCAATAAATACATGATGAATGTTGTGTTTAGAGCCTTCATTACTTACAGCACACACCAGCTCTAGCCAGCTGTCGTGCAGCACTCCGAGGATGTTTGATGCCTTTTCAAGAGTCCATAAAGAGAACTTCAGTTTCTTGTGAACAAGAATGAATGCAGAGATAATGCAAATCTCTGAGGTTATACAAGTTCATATTAGTGATTTTTTGTGTGTGTTTGTGACAATGTGTGTTTTTTTTTTTTTTTGGTTTTTACACCTAAATTATTTTTCTGCTTTGAGAAAAATATAAATTAACTAGTTATTTTGAAGAAATGTTTGCCAATCCAAAACTCGAAGAAGGTTAGGATGTAAGGTGTTACCAGGTGATTGTTGTGTGGTTGCTAATGTTTAGTACATTGCAAATATACTAACACAAAATTGTGCCATCTATAAATATATTAAATTATATTAGCATCATATTCACAATACAACTTTTAACACACTTTAAATTAATGGTACTTTAGTATATTTTCTATATATATATATTTGAGAAAAATATACTTGAAGTGAAAATTCTGTTTATTTTTAAAAAATGTATTTATTTGCACTTTACTTAAAATATATATTTTAGGTGTATTTTTAACTGTGTGCTGACATTCTTACAATGATTTGATCAATTGTATGTTACAAATGATTTGATCAATTTGATCAATTGACAATTGATCATTGTTACAATGCATTGAAAGTATACTTTCAAAATACATTATAGTATACAATAGTATATTCTACAAAGTATAGCTAAGTAATATTTGTTTCTTAATGTGCATTTGTTATTGAGGACAAAGTGTGCAATTTGTAGTATTTGGAATAAGCCAAAGGTATTACTGAGCATGTACTTTTTAATCAAATATAATACACTTATTGTAAATTGCTTCTATGTTTCGAAGACACTTGAATGAATTTGTAATGTTCTTGTAAGACAAATAAAGTACACTTTAATGTCACTAATCAATCATGTAATTAGTCCCTTCACAGCCATATACTTAAAGTATACCAAGTATACTTGAAGTTGTTCCAATTTACCACACAAAAGTACACTAAATACACTTAAAGTTATGCTTTACTGCAATTTAATTACAACTAAAATATATTTAGTAAAAAATGTGTTGTTCCAAAAGAGCACACTTCAAGTTAACTAATCACAAACACACTTGAAGTATACTGAATTAGTCTGGCTGCAAGTATACTTAGCATATTTGTTTTTCCCACCAGGGATGTTTTGGGTGGTTGCAAGGGCTTTGATAAACTGTTGCCAGGACATCGCTTAGCAGTTGCTATGGTGTGCTGGGTGGTTGCTAGGGCTTTGCTAGACTATAGCAAGGATACTGAAAGGTGGTTGTTACAAAATTGTTATGTGGTTGCTCTGGTGGTTGATAATAGTTGTGGAAGTGAGTACTTGGAGGTGACAGCAATGATCAATAATGCAATTGATAAATCTGATTGGTTAGAGTTGGGATAGCAATAATATAAACAATAATGCAATGTTTTTTTTTTTTTTTCGTAAACTCATGACATTCTACTGTTTCCAATTAGTTGAGAGAATCATAGGTCTAGTATAATTTAGAGAAGTTAGCTTTGACTTCCTTGGTCATGTTGTGTGTCCATCTGTGAGCTTGTGGTTAATGTGTGCTGGTGTTCAGAACACCCCTAAAAGAATAGCCCAGAATTCTTTCATCTGTGTGTGCAATGTCATTTTGTGACATTAGGGACCATAGGCACGTTTAGACCCGATGTATGTCTATATATATATATATATATATATATATATATATATATATATATATATATATATATTATATATATATTTATATATATATATTTATTTATATATTTGTTACACGGCTCTTTGGAATACTTGATTCTGATTAGTCAATCGCGCCATCCAGCTATATGTTATTCTAACACATTCTCATCCTTTGGTGTCATATGTGACGCCATATGACAAAACGGCGAAATACTACGCACATGGCACCCTTTATCGTCAATATAACACGCACTGTGATGGGTAGGTTTAGGTGTGGGGTAGGGTCTGCGTCTCATATTCACGCTAAAGGATGCCAGTCAACTTTGTTATTCCCAGATAACAACCTCTGAAAACATAATGGAGGCTCATCCGGGTAACTGAAGTCAGCAGCGCTATATATATATATATATATATATATATATATACACACACACACACACACACACACATTGGGCCTCATTAATGAAGCACTAGCAGAACAAATTTTGGTGTAAATAGTCCGTAAAGCTTTTGTCCGTTTTGATGTACATTTTCGGATTCACGAAAATGTTTGTATTTTTAAAATGTTTGTTGGTAGACAGAAATTTACACCTGCTCCCTACCACCTGTAAATGGTGTGTAAAACATTTAAACGTACTGTGTTCTAATATAGGCAAACTGATGACATTGCACCGATCAATCATCCTACTTGTACAACGATTGAACAACAATGGACAAGTTAATATTGCTGGTTACTGCATTCTGTATCATTTTCTGTATTATGTATATTCTATATCATAGAAGCCAAAGTATCTTAGCTGGAAAAAACGCTGCGTCACCAGCTGGCCATTTTCAGAAGAGCACTAGGCATTTTTTAGCTGGCTAAAAGTGCTTTGGTGGACACACGCTAATTCAATATTTATTGCTAGGCATATGGCCAATTAGTCTCTTTAGCATTTATGCAATATATTACAGCCAAACCTGAGAAGGAAGTCCAGAAGATTCCACAGCGTTCCTGTACATGCAATTTGTGTACTTGTAACTCATGGGTGGCGGTTATGCTAATTATGAATGAGCGTGCACGTATTTTACGAAAGTTTCATGAATGAGACCCACTGTATTAGGGCTGCCAATAAATTTAAAATTTTAATCGCTTTTAATTGAATCGTTTAAAATTGTTTATTATATATATATATATATATATATATATATATATATATATATATTAATAAATAGGACAAAATTTCTCTGTCATTTCTTTCTTTTTGCGTTACCGAAAACGTACCGAACAGTGACACCACTATATCGTATCGAACTGTGAATTTTGATAACCGTTACACCCCTAATATATATATATATATATATATATATAAATAACCTTCAGTCTCATATTTTCTCATCCAGGGGCATCAAGTGAGCCAAGATTGCCACTAGTGCCGCCTTAAAAAAAGAATAAAAAATAGGGTGCATTGCTGGATTGTTAATTCAAGGGCATTATTAATGGGGTTGGTTGTGGGTATATTCGAGTTTGGGTCACCCACACACAAGTGCTTCTGTGCAACGTGTTGGAACACGTGCGCTACCCAGCAGGCTCCAATGCAATTTTGACTTGTTAAACAGGCAAGCGGCTACACTTCAGGGTTCATTAGCTCTTTGAAAATGATCCTACATCCTTTGAAATGGCAAAAGTGTCAGAAAAAGGTTTCAGAGCAGCGAATGGTGCTAATAGAAAGCTAAATACTGTAAAATTAACAGCATGAACAATTCGCAAGTGTGAGAATGTCTTTAAGTGCTCATATTTTTTTCTCTGTTTCAATGACACGTCTAACACCAGAGGTCTATTAGGCCGGATTAATGGTGAAACCCAGCTGTGAGTGTGGTGGACAGATTGAGGGTGTGGCGTCTGGTGGAGGCCAGCAGTGAGCTAATTGTTATAGCGGGCCATGGAGCTCTCAGTGGTACATTACTCACAGGGAAAGACTGCTGCACCTGGCCGGAATGGATCAAGCCATAATGTGGGGGATAGTTGAGTTTGGAATATTACAGCATTACAGTACTCAGATGGCTCATCCACTGACATGTCACAGATTTCCATGGACTGTCTGATGCATGTTGCACACTATTTTTTTTAGCTGAAAGGCTGAAATAGGCTGTTGGAATTTGATTGGCTGGCTGCTTCACAATTTTCGGGTGTCAGGGTGCACAGGATGTTATCAGTGGGTTAGCATGTTTGCAGGCTGCTAGTGAACGCTTTCAAGACTACAATATTCACAGCATCAAATGTTCTGGGTGGTTGTTAGGGCTATACTGGACGGTTGCTAGGTTGCTAGGGCATTGAAAAAGTTGCTCGGAGTGTTCTGTTGTTTCTGTATTGTCGATGGTTGTGGGTGCTAGGGTATTGTATTGCTAAACAATTGCTCTAGTGTTTTTTTATGGGTGGTCTCTAGGGCTTTGATCTGATGTGTATGTGTGATCTGATAGGGTGTAATGGGCAGTTTCCAGGGTATTGTTAAACAGTTGCTCTGGTGGGGTTTCCTTTCTTTCTGGGGGGTTTCTAGGGCTTTTATCTGGTTACTAGGGTGTACTGAGCAGTTTCTAGGGTATTGTCAAACTGTTATTTTGGTGTTTTATTGTTCTGGGTGGTTGCTAGGGCTTTGTTACATTTTTGCTGATCTGTACTGTTTGGTTGCTAGGGCTAGGACATGGGTTTTCAAACTGTGGGTCGCGACTAAGTTTATATTACGGTGAATGAAAGAATCTTGGTAACACTTTAGAATACGGTTCCTTCGTTAATGGATAACTACACAAGAACCAATGAGTAACACAATATTAACAATCTAGTAACTATAATTAACTAACAAGACACTCTGATTAACGAACTAGTAAGTAATAGCGCACAGATGAAAGTGGTAGTTCACAATTAACTAATCAATAACTAAAATTTTTTTATGCTTCCCAGAGAACTACTGAAAAAGTTTATTAACAATCTAGTAACTACTATTAACTAAAAAGAAACTCTGATTAACAAATTAGGAAGTAATAGTGCACAGATGAAAGTCATACTTCATACTTTTAAGGGAATTACTAATTATTTGGATCCGTATTCTAAAGTGAAGATCATGGGATCTAACTAGTAATGACTCAAGTGTTACTACATGATCTAGTCATGATTTGTGCAACCAAACACAAAAGTCATTTCAAGCGTTTGAGATTTTTGGTGAACTTTAGTATACTTTTAGAAAATGTCTTTAGAAGTATAGTAACACTTGAGTCATTACTAGTTAGTTACCATGATCTTCACTTTAGAATACGGATCCAAATAATTAGTAATTCCCATAGAACTATGTAGTAACACTTGAGTCATTACTAGTTTGTTCCCTTGATTCTTACAGTAGTTACTAATGAAAAGCCAATAAAGTGTAGAATCTTCTCACTCACAAGACACACACACACACACACACACACACACAGACACACACACACACACACACACACACAGACACACACAGACACACACACACACACACACACACACACACACACACAACATACCTATATATATATATATATATATATATATATATATATATATATATATATATATATATATATATATATATGCTAGGGGACATACATAAAAACACATTTTTTTGTGAGGTTTGTTTAATAATAAATTCAATCTATATGGTACTTGGATGGCTGATGACTCAATATGTTCCAGTCGTCACCGTGACTCTAGTGATTCAATGCCAGTCCAAAGGAATGCCAGAAAATTAGCCACAGGACAAGTAAGGTCCCGAGTCCCGACAACTGCATTTAAAAATCCATTTCTTTAAAATTATTCAGTTGATAAATAGACAGCATAGGCCAATTATTAACAGCTTACATATTGATAATTTAAACAACCTTGTGTATTCGTTTACGGTAGTAGTTCAAATGTTAATGTAGTGCTAGTCATTTATCCTGCATTGGTTATTGATTAGTTTTGTATGAATTATGAAAATTTTCAGTAGTTCTCTGGGAAGCATAAAAGAATATAGTAGTTATTGAAGTACCACATTCATCTGTGCACTATTACTTCCTAATTCGTTAATCAGAGTTTCTTTTTAGTTAATAGTAGTTACTAGATTGTTAATAAACTTTTTCAGTAGTTCTCTGGGAAGCATAAAAAAAATAGTAGTTATTGATTAGTTAATAGTGAACTACTACTTTCATCTGTGCGCTATTACTTACTAGTTTGTTAATCAGAGTTTCTTGTTAGTTAATAATAGTTACTAGATTGTAAATATTGTGTCACTTATTGGTTCTTGTGTAGTTATTCATTAACGAAGGAACCGTATTCTAAAGTGTTACCAGAATCTTCTCTTAAGAGTCACCTTTGCTCATTAATTGGACTGGTTTTGAGGAATCATTTTTAAAAACACACAAGAATCAAAAGGTTGAAAACAAAACGTTCATTGAATGACTCATCTGATTCATTCATTTGAGTTCAACTGTCGACTGTCTGCATCAGTAAAGTGCAATAGCATTTAATGGAAGTTAGTTAAAATGGAAGAAAAGTTTTTAAAACTAAAAACATCCCAGTACTGTGAGAAGTCTTCAGATCAATTCGAAATAACATAATCTAAAAAGGAGCCTCTTGGAAAATATGACCAGTTCTACCTTGACCTTGGTTTTATTGCCTGCAGAGGTCCAGATGGTGAGGATGTTCCTCAGTGTCTTTTATGCTTAGAAAAGTTGGCCAGTTCAACCATGAAACCCTCAACTGCACCTCACAACAAAACATTCTGCAATTTGCCAACAAAGGGCGATAGTATTTTCTTCTAAAAAAAAAGCAGCAACTGATCAAATATACAGCCAGCATCCCAAAAAAAATATTTAATGCATATTTAAATCCAAAAGGCCACACACCGTAGGTGAGGAGCTTCTGTCCACGAGTATTTTCCTGATATCGGAGGTAACATATGATTGTTTTTTTTATTAACAAACTCTATTAGTCTACTTTATTGTAATAGTAATCTATTTCTATTTCAAACATCTGTAGCTATGACGGAATGGGACTGGATACTGGGTCCCTTTAGTAGTGAGGCAAGAGAGCACTGGGTATTATCAGGAAGAGCAGAGATGGATTTGATAGATGTGGCTTTATATAGGAGCCTTCAACTGCTTTTCAGAGAGTCAAAGAGTCTTTGACAGATCTGGGTGTTTGTTGCCAAGGAATACCCCACCTTAGGAGCTGCTGTACTCAAAGTGTTAACACCCTTTTCTACCACTTACCTATGTAAGAGTAGATTCTCTGCTCTGACTGCAATGAAAACAAAATACAGATCTCGCCCACAGCCATCACAAGACATGCTTGTTAGTCTGTACAAATTAATTCCTAGATGTGTTGTGTTCAAAGAAACAGGCACATCATTCTCACTGATACATTTCCCTTGTTAACCCTTAAGCTTGAAGTACATTTTGAACACATTCTCTTTTTTTTCAGTTCTTGACATTTGTATTGCATGTCTTTGTAAATCAGTAGTGCTCAGTTCACAGCTATTGCTCTCATTACCTTGGCTTAACAGAACAATTAGGCTGCTGTTTTGACATTTGAAAGATTATCATACATTTCTATATTTCTTATTTCTTAAGAATTTTGGAAGTGCAATCAAATGTATATTTCATTCATATGAAAAGGAAAACAAAAATGGTTGTTGTAACTTTTTTTGAGTAATTATTTAATATTTCCTATTCCTTTTTTCTTTTTCTGAAGAAAACGGAATGGAAATATGACATTCGTGTAAGCATCTAAATGTTCTAGAACTTTAACTAATAGGCTCTCTAATAAAACAGGTACTGAGTGGTTGCTAGGGCTTTTTGTTGCTAAACTGTTGCTCTGGTGTTTTGTTGTTTTGCTAGGGCTTTGCACACTGGTCGCTAGAGTGTACTGAGTGGTTGCTAGGGCTTTGCTCTGGTTACTAGGGTGTACTGGGTGGTTGCTAGGATATTGCTAAATGGTTGCTCTGGTGTTCTGTTGTTATGGGTGGTTGCTAGGGCATTGCTTGATGATTGCTAAGGTGCACTGGGTGTTTGCTAGGGCACTTTTTTACATTGAAATTGTAACATGTAACATGACCTTGTGTTGTGTTTATTTGTTTAGTGTTTTTAGTATGACTGTAAGTCATAGTGTACTTGGCACAAACAGTTCTGCAGCTCTCTTGCTGTTTACTCGAGACACTGAGTGTGTGTGTGTGTGTGTGTGTGTGTGTGTGTGTGTGTGTGTGTGTGTGTGTGTGTGTGTGTGTGTGTGTGTGTGTGTGTGTGTGTGTGTGTGTGTGTGTGTGTGTGTGCGTACGCATGTGTGTGAAATGAAGCAGGAATGCCGGGTATGGCTGAGATTATGATGTGTCTGCCGGGAAGGGGAATGGAGGCAGCAGGATATAACGGGACAGGCTTGGGCTGCAAAATAGCATGTGTGACAGAGATGGATGAGCTCAGGCCCAACATCAGAGGCCCGTTTAAAGGGCTCGTCCTGCAGAGCGGCAGGAAGCAGTGTTTAACTGTCTCCCACCTGCAGGACACGGGCAACCACCAGACTAAAAACACTTTACCCTTTAACTGAGACACTCATCCATTCTGTCATACGCTTCAGTATCAATCTGCAAATCTGTGAGTGCTCAAAACTCTGGAACCATGCTATTAAAATAGACAAAGCAAGAACAGTTACTGTATATGTATTATATATATTGCAAACTATTAAATGTTGAATTCATTATAACGGTAAAGGTATTCATACCGACAGTCTGTCAGTTTGCCACCTATGTGTACCGAACAAATATGGTGTTGTTTTAATTACTGCACGTGAGGTACTTTTCTGTGTACGGATCATCATTTCAAAATTCAGAGTGTCCCTTCTAGGATGAAACATTATAATTTATATCATACATTTTGAATTTGTGAACACATCTGAAAATAACGAAGGACACAGAGTGAACTTTTGCCGGGTAAGTGGTCTTAACTCTTTCCCCGCCAGCGCTTTTTAAAAAAGTTGCCAGCCACCACCAGCATTTTTGACAATTTTCACAAAAATTTAAAGGCCCCCAGAATATTTTCTTTTATGCATAACTGAACATGCATTATATTAAAAGAAGGAACAGAGCCTCTGTCTTTAAACAAAAAATAACCCATTTTATTCTATCCTCATGTATTATTCTTTTCCAACATTTGAATATGGGTAAGTTTCGTAAAAAAAAGTAACATTTTGAACAAAAAGCTGAAAAAAATCATACTTTTTTCTTTATTTCAAAGACTACAACGTGCATAATCAATGCTTTTTCGCTTGTTTCTGCTCCTATTTTGCTTTTGTTTTGACCTGAGGATTCTTTACTCTTTCAGAAGATGCATAATAGCGTCCCCTACCGTAAAACGCTGAAAACACGGAAAGCCGTACATTTCAGTCATTGGCAGGAAAAAGAGTTGAACATGAGACATGCAAGTGATTCAAACGAAATCAATCTGCCCTACTAGATGCATGTGTTGTTTAATGCATTTGAGATTCACAGCTTACATTTGTATACTTATCTGTAAATGTTACAAATGCACGCAAAAATTTCCTTTTCGTATTAAGATTATTCTCGCAGCAAGTGAATCGACATATAACTTTACAGACTTCAATGAACGAGTGTTGCGTGACACTGAAGACCGGAGTAATGATGCTAAAAATTCAGCTTGGCCATCTCCTATATATATATATATATATATATGACTACACTTTAAATTATATTAAAACAGTTATTTTAAACAATTTACATTTTACAATATTACAATATTATTGTAATAATATTTCAAATAAATGCAGCCTTGGTGAGCATAAGAGACTTCTTTCAAAAACATAAGACATCTAAACTTTTGAACGGTAAAAAAAATAATAAAAATATATAAGTATATAAGTATGGGTTTTTGTTTGTGTTTGGAGCTCCGTCGAATTGATTCATTAATCCTTGATTTTCTTCTTTTCAACTCATTTATAAACAAGCACTTTCTATTTTTATATCATGGGAACTTATACTCGCTACTATTCCTTATAAAAAACAATCGGATTACTTTGATATCGCTACTTAGATCCAACTTTGCGAATCTCGGCTACTAGCCTTTAGTCCGCTAGCATTTCACGCGTGGCCTCGCGCCTACCGACCGTCTTATTTTACACCCTTTTCACTGAAAGGATACAGGTTATATCCAGCATTTCACTCCTAAATTAGTAGTAGGGGTGCAATGGATCAAAAAACTCAGGGTTCGGATCGTTTCTCGGATCAGAGTCACGGATCGGATCATTTTTCGGATCAGCAAAAAAAAAAGGCCTCATGTCTGCACCTATAAACACAAATGATAGCTAGGCCTGTCACGATAACACATTTTGCTGGACGATAAATTGTCCAAGAAATTATTGCGCTAAACTATAATATTGATGATAAACGATAATATTGTCGTTCTGAGACCATTTTCATCTAAAATAATGATAATGGCATAATAATGCAGGTACACCTTTTCAAAGGTCAATAAACTTTTATTTCTAAAGACTATTTAACACTGAAAACATTTTAAGTATATGAACAAAACAACCAAAAACAAAAGCAATGGACTCTCATTCTCTGTTAACAAAAAATGCACTTACCAATGTGTTCACACTGAGAATCATATGCATCATGTAGGCTACTGTGTGAGCATGCGTCTCATATGAGTGTGTGCGCGGAGTTTGTGTGTACTCGCGTCTCATTGAGTTTGTGCGCGAGTTTGTGTGTGTGTGTGTGCTCGCGTCTCATATGAGTAGGTGCGTGGAGTTTGTGTGTGCGCGCGCGCGTCTCATATGAGTAGGTGCGTGGACTTTGTGTGTGTGCGCGCGTGTCTCATATGAGTATGTGCGTGGAGAGTTTGTTTGTGCGCGCATCTCGTGTTTGCGTGTAACGTTATGTGCGAGAGCGACTTTAGGTGCGTCTTTGTGCAATTCATATGCATTTGTTTGAGCATTCAGCAGTATACATGTATGTTTGACTACTTAGTATATGTGTATGCAAGTGTTTTATGTGTGCGTGAATGAAGTTTGATTTTTTTAAGCCCTAGACTGCGCCTCATATGAGGGAGAGAGAGCGCGCACGCGAGAGAGAGAGGGACGAGCGAGAGCCTGGTAGTGCTGCGCGAATGTTTTCACTCCTGTCAGTGAAACATCGGGGCGATGTCGCTTCAAATGCGTGGCCATGCTGCCACAATGCCTACACACGGTTTTATCCACTAACCTCTTTCCTTCATCATTATATTTGACAGGGAAGCCAAAATGCTCCCATACAGGGGATTTAAATGACGCGGGGGGTTCAAGCTCCTCTATTCCTCCGCTCGCCATGACCACGCGGTGTGTGGACTGAACATGCCGCATGCGCACAACTTTTTTTTTTTCATAAATCAATCCGCGGATCACTTGTGTGCCGAACCTAAGATATTGATCCGAACGGATCACGGATCAATGATGATCCGTTGCACCACTAATTAGTAGTGATATTGGTAGTATCACTACTAATTTACTGTTCATCTGTTATAATGGCAAACATATCGTATGTGTGTCTAACGTTACATCTGAGTGCAGGTGAGGACACATTCGAGCTGATTTCGGTACGATTGGAGCTGGAATCGGTGGAGAAACAGATCCGTGGTCTGCTGGAGAAACAAGCCGTGCTGCGGGATCGGCGATCAGCGTTTGAAACGTCACGCGCCGATGCTCATAAGTCAGTGGTTAGTAACTTTTTGACTCCAACTTCGTCTACTCCGTGCGTTTCTCTGCCCAGGAGGACGCGATCATCTCTGGCATCATTCACTCCGGCACCGACACAACACCATGGACCCTGGGTGATCCCACAGCGAAAGACACGAGCAGACAGGACCAGAGCAAGAACCTCACCGCCCCTCCCGGTCTTCGAGATCTCCACCCGGAACCGCTTCTCCCCCCTTCGCGAGTCGGAACGCGACGACGCCGTGATCATCGGCAATTCCATGGTCCGTCATGTCCGCGCTACCTCAGGTAAGGGTACGGTGCGCACTCACTGCTTTCCTGGTGCTCGTGTTCTTGATGTCGCCGCACAGGTTCCCGAGATCCTGAACGGTGACGAGCGCGTCGGAGCTGTTGTGCTGCATACGGGAGTGAATGACATCAGGCTGCGGCAGACGGAGGTTCTGAAGAAGGACTACAAGAGCCTGATCGAGACGGTACGCAGCACAGCGCCTAAGGCAACGATCATCGTGTCTGGACCGCTTCCCATGTACCGACAAGGACAGGAAAGGTTCAGTAGATTATTTGCACTAAATGAATGGTTAATGTCATGGTGTAATGAACAGAAACTGCTCTTTGTAAATAATTGGAATCTGTTCTGGGAGCGACCTAGGCTCTACCGTGCTGATGGCCTGCACCCCAGCAGAAACGGAGCGGCTGTTCTGTCGGACAACATCTCCAAGACGTTACACACCATATGACTAGAAAATCAAAGTCCAAATCACAGTCTTTGCTGTGCCAAATTAATTGAAATAAGTAGTGTAGAACATTATATAGAAACTGTGTCTATTCCTCGTTTAGTGAGGCCATATAAAAAATCTACTGTAGGATCTAGGAAAAATCTTATTGTAATTAAACCTGAAAATCTAAATATCAGTGAACAAAAACAATTTCTAAAACTAGGTCTTCTAAACATTAGATCGCTCACACCTAAGGCGGTTATTGTAAATGAAATGGTCACAGATAATAGCTTCGATGTACTTTGCCTTACTGAAACCTGGCTTAAACCAAATGAGTATTTCGGTCTAAATGAGTCTAGTCCACCAGGATACTGTTATAAGCATGAGCCCCGTCTGATCGGTTGTGGCGGCGGTGTTGCAACAATCTATAGAGATATTCTTAATGTTACTCAGGAAACAGGTCACGGGTTTAATTCGTTTGAAGTACTTGTACTAAATATTATGCTCTTAGATGTAAGAAAGAAATCCCTATTATCTCTAGCCTTGGCTACTGTATAGAGACCTCCAGGGCCCTATGCTGATTTCCTAAAAGAGTTTGCAGAGTTTCTCTCAGATCTATTGGTCAATACCGATGAAGCAATAATTGTTGGAGATTTTAACATTCACGTAGATAACACAAATGATGCGTTAGGGACTGCGTTTACAGATTTATTAAACTCTTTTGGGGTCAAGCAAAATGTCAGTGGTCCCACTCATCGTCTAAATCATACACTAGACTTAATTATATCATATGGAACCAATCCAACTGATATAGATATTATACCGCAAAGTGACGATCTCACTGATCATCACATGGTAACTTGTATAATACGTACTGCTGAAATTTGTCATGTTGCGCCACGTTATAGACCAGGCAGAACAATCGTTCCAACCACTATAGATAGATTCTCAAATAGCTTACCTGATCTATCTCAGCTGATCAGTGAACCCAAACAAACAGATGAACTGGAGGAAATGACTAGCAGTTTGAGCACCATTTTCTCTAGTACATTAGATATTGTTGCACCAATTAGATCAAAAAAGGTTAGAGAGAAAACTAAAGCACCATGGTACAACAGTGCTACGCATGTTATCAAGAGAGAAACTCGTAACTTAGAGCGTAAATGGAAACAACCTAATTTAGAGGTCTTTAGAATCGCGTGGAAAGACAGTATGTCACGTTATAAAAAGGCTCTAAAAGCAGCCAGGGCTGAGCATCTCCACAAACTAATAGAAAATAACCAAAATAATCCAACGTTTTTATTTAACACCGTGGCTAGACTAACAAATATACAGACATCACCAGAGCAAAATATTCCGTTACAGTATAGTAGTAATGATTTTATGAACTACTTTAATGAGAAAATAGAAAGCATCCGTAACACAATTGTAAATGTACACTCTTTTATGGTGTCTTATGATTCAGCCTCAATTATCGCCCCTCTGGAACAACTACACCGCTTTACAACTATAGGACAGGAAGAGCTAAATAAACTTATCATTGCATCGAAACCAACAACATGTTTATTAGATCCAATACCCACTAAACTACTGAAAGAAGTGTTACCTGTAGTGGAAGAGCCTCTTCTCAATATTATTAACTCGTCTTTATTTTTAGGTCATGTTCCAAGAATATTCAAGCTGGCAGTAATAAAACCTCTCATTAAGAAACCGCAATTAGACCCAAATAACTTAGCAAATTACAGACCCATTTCAAATCTTCCATTTACGTCTAAAATACTAGAAAAAATTGTGTCCGCTCAATTGTGCTCTTTCTTGCAAGAAAATGAGATATATGAAAAATTCCAGTCAGGATTCAGACCGCATCATAGCACAGAAACTGCGCTAGTTAAAATTACAAATGATTTACTTTTAGCTTCTGACCAAGGCTGTATCTCAATACTAGTTCTACTCGATCTAAGCGCTGCGTTCGACACTATCGATCATAAAATACTCCTGGATCGACTACAAAACTACACTGGTGTTCAGGGACAGGCATTAAGCTGGTTTAGATCGTACTTATCAGACCGTTATCATTTTGTCTGTTTAAATGGGGAAAAATCAAAGATAACGTCAGTAGACTATGGAGTGCCGCAAGGATCGGTGTTAGACCCTCTGCTATTCTCAATATATATGCTCCCACTTGGTAATATTATAAGAAAACATGGAATTAATTTCGACTGTTATGATGATGACACTCAATTATATATTTCATCACGGCCAGATGAGAACACTAACTTATCAAATTTGACAGAGTGTCTCAAAGATATAAAATGCTGGATGACGCGTAATTTCCTGCTACTAAATTCAGATAAAACGGAGGTATTACTTATTGGTCCAAACAACTACCCACAAACTCACTTACAATACAACTTTAATATAGAAGGATGTCCAGTTACTTTATCCACCACAGTAAAAGACCTGGGTGTTATACTAGACCGCAACTTGTCTTTCGAAAATCATATTTCATATGTTACAAGAACATCCCTTTTCCACCTTAGAAACATTACAAAGCTACGTAACATGCTATCTGTTTCTGATGCAGAAAAGTTAGTTCATGCATTCATGACCTCGAGACTAGATTATTGTAATGCTATATTAGCTGGCTGTCCTGCATCCTCAATAAACAAGCTACAGTTAGTGCAAAATGCAGCTGCTAGAGTTCTTACTAGGTCAAGAAAATATGATCATATAACACCAATTTTATCATCTCTACACTGGTTACCTATCAAGTTCCGTATCAATTACAAAGTACTATTACTGACGTATAAAGCCCTAAATGGTTTAGCTCCTGTGTATTTAATGGACCTTCTATCGCCCTACAATCCATCGCGTTCTTTAAGATCACTAACTTCGAGGCTTCTGGACATTTCTAGGATATCTAAGTCCTCTAAAGGAGGAAGGGCGTTCTCACATTTAGCTCCAAAACTCTGGAATAGCCTTCCTGATATTGTTCGAGGCTCTGACTCGCTGTCCCAGTTTAAAACTAGATTAAAGACGCATCTCTTTAGCCAAGCATTTACATAATGCTTACCTTTTATACCACTGCTGAATCAGATCAAATGCATTTAATATTATAAAACTTGAAGAGTCTGTAGGTTATTTGTATAGGTTGCATAGTATTTACAGTCATTACGTTCCTGTGTATATTGCGTGAATGACGGGTGGTTGGGTAGATATTGTGTTTTGCGGTAGGTGGTATGCCATACGGAACCGTTGCCACTGAACCTGCTTTAACGACGACAGTGGGGCTCGACAGCCTTAGTCAAACGGGTCGGCGCGTATGGTTGGGCTGCGGAGAGATTTTGAGATTGCTGTTGGGTCTCAGTAGCAGGAGGGATGTAGAGGTCAGTAAGCAGGGCTGAGTTGAGTGGGGGACGGAGGGGGGTGACTCTGGGGCGCAAGAATCACTGTCTTCATGTTTTTTATCATTTACGCCCGTGTTATGGAAATCATTATGAACAGCAGCTACGCTAATTATTTTCCCTTTTTGCTTTTCTGCTGTTATCTCGGGACGCGAGTCCCGAGAAAAACGGCGTTCGTCAGCTCGTTTGTATCCAGCCTTTCACAGAGACTTCAGATACGGCAATCACAAAGCCTGTGAAGAGACGACTCAACACCGGCGATATGGACCCTCTATGGTGGACGGCACTGATCCTCAACAACTCGTCTCAACACCGGCGTGATTACTTGGACTTCCGAATGATGGAAATGGATAAATATTCTAAATGTTCCGATCCAATCTGACTTGTAATGCTGCCCAAATCATAAATCATGCACTGTTCCTTCGTTGGCCAGAGGAGAACTGGCCCTCCGACTTAGTCTGGTTTCTCCCAAAGGTTTTTTTCTCCATTCTGTCACCTGATTGAGTTTTGGTTCCTTGCCACTGTTGCCTTGGCTTTTGGCTTGCTTAGTTGGGGACATTTAATATTCAATAATATTATTGATCTGCCTTACTTAAGGTGGACGTTGACTCAATTTTCTTTTAGAAACAAACTCTGTTATATTATTTTCATGTTATCACTGTGAAGCTGCTTTGATACAATCTGTATTGTAAAAAGCGCTATATAAATAAAGGTGACTTGACTTGACTTGATATATATATATATATAAACTATGGATCTGTTCAGTATTATACAGTGGCTCAAAGCATTTTGACACTTATGTCATTCAGAGTATGATTGTCATTACATTAGATGCCACACAGAAAAAGTCTCGGGTTATGACTATAACCCTTGTTCCCTGAGAAGGGAACGAGACACTGCGTCGAGAACTCGACACTTTGGGGACGCTCCCTTAGCGTGCGCCTCTGAGGTAAGAATGAAACTATTCCAATCCTGATTGGCGTTGCGTCCTGACGTAACATGTGACGGCATAACCGGAAGTATAAAGGTGACGCTGAAACACACACATACCAGCCTCGCGATGAAGCAAGACACTCTAAGGCCTCGAGGGGCGTGGCAGAGCGACGCAGTGTCTCGTTTCCTTCTAAGGGAACAAGGGTTATAGTCATAACCCGAGACGTTCCCTTTCGAGGGAACTCAACACTGCGTCGAGAACTCGACACTTTGGGGAATGAATGCCCACTAGGCCATGCACCGAAAAGGCCTGTCCCGGAGTGAAACTGATTCAGGCACTCAACTAGGGCGAAAGCACGTGTGCGCCAGGTGTACTAGGGAGGTGTAGACTGTAAGAAACCTAATAAAAGTGTGCGGGGTAGCCCAGCCGGCTGCCTCACAGATCTCCTGGAGGGGCACTCCCGAAAGGAGGGCCCTAGAGGAAGCCACGCCTCTAGTCGAATGAGCCCTAACAGCTAAAGTTGAAGGCAAGTCGCGCACCTTGTAAGCCGAGGTAATAGCCTGAACAATCCAATTACTAATAGTTTGCTTGGATGCCGGGAGCCCCTTCTTAGGTGACCCAAAACACACCAATAATTGGTCCGACTTCCTCCAAGAAGAGGACCTCTCGAGGTACACGCTCAAAACTCTGACGGGGCAGAGCAAATGAAGCTTCTCTTCTTCTGCCGACACATGAGGTGGAGGATGGAATGCCTGAAGGACCGTGGACCGAGTCGTATTCGTAGAAACCTTAGGCACGTAGCCCGGACTCGGGTGCAAAAAGGCTTTAACTCTGCCAGGGGCAAGCTCCAAGCAAGCTGGTGTCACTGCCAGGGCTTGGAGATCTCCCACCCTCTTAAGAGAGGTAATAGCTAAGAGAAATACCATTTTTAGCGTAAGATCCCTAGGCGAAGCCGACTGCAAAGGTTCGAAGGGGGCCAGGGATAACCCTTCGAGAACCACCGCCAGGTCCCAGGCAGGAGACCCTGGTTGTCGGTCTCATCCTCCAAGTACCACGGAGAAAACGTATGACCAACTGGTGCCTCCCCAGATGCCCATCACTTAATGGTGCGTGGAAAGCCGCAATAGCAGCCACGTACACTTTAAACGTGGAAGGGGAGAGACCCGCAGGGAAACGATCTTGCAAAAACTCCAGAACTGAAGCCACCGGGCAGTTTACTGGATCTAACTCCTGTTCTCCACACCAAGTGACAAACACATTCCACTTGAGGCCATATAATCTCCTAGTAGACGGAGCCCTAGAGCTAAGTATGGTTTCAACCACCCCAGCTGATAGACCAGCATTTAGGTACTGAACCTCCTCAGAGGCCAGACCCACAGTTTCCACAGCTCCGGGTGAGGGTGGAAGATTGTGCCCTCCGCCTGAGACAACAGATCCCTCCTCAGAGGAATCTGCCATGGTGGAGCTATCAGGAGTGATATCCTGTCTGAAAACCACACTCGGGTCAGCCACATTGGGGCAACCAGAAGTAGACTGATGCACTCCAGACGGACCCTCTCCAGGACTTCCGGAAGCAGAGCGATCGGGGGAAATGCGTACAGGCGAAGCCCTCGGCCAGGCCTGTACCATAGCATCCAACCCCAGTGGGGCTGGATGTGCGAGGGAGCACCAAAGTGGGCAGTGGGACGTCTCTCGAGACGCAAATAGATCCACTTCCATTGGTCCAAACCTCTCCCATATCAACTTCACCACATCTGGATGAAGTCTCCATTCCCCGGGCCTCAGCCCCTGCCTCGACAGGATGTCTGCTCCCTGATTCTGAACCCCCGGAATATACATTGCTCTGATAGACAGTATTTTCCCCTGGGACCAAAGAATAATCTGATGCGCCAGTCTGCACAGAGGGCGCGATCTGAGTCCCCCTTGTCGGTTCAGATAAGCTACCACTGATGTGTTGTCTGATCGTATTAAGACGTGGTAACCTCTGATGTCTGGAAGGAAGCTCCTCAAAGCCCTGAACACAGCCATCATCTCTAGACAGTTTATGTGCCAAGAATGATGATGGTCCTGCCACAGACCCCTGGCAAAGCGCCGTCCATGACCGCGCCCCAGCCAGTGAGGGAGGCGTCTGTCGAAACGGCTTTCCGGCGACATGACGCTCACAATACTGGCCCTTGGGACAGGAACCAAGGATTCTTCCATCTGCACAGTACTCTGATCATACAAAATGGATTCCCCTTGGGAGACAACCCCTTGGCTTTTAGCCACCACTGAAGGGGCCTCATATGTAGAAGGCCCAAAGGTAAAATGTTGGATGCCGCTGCCAAGAGGCCCAGCATTCTTTGAAATTGCTTCACAGTGATGGCCTGACCTAGCTTTACTCCTGAAACCATATTTAGGAGGGACTGGACACGTGCAGGAGACATGTGTGCCCGCATTGTAATCAAATTCCATACCACACCCAGAAACGTTGTTTCCTGAGCTGGTTCCAACACGCTCTTTTTCGTGTTGAGTCTCAACCCCAAACTCTGAATGTGGCCAAGGACGACATCTCGATGCCGAACTGCCATTTCCAGAGACTGAGCCAATATAAGCCAGTCGTCGATATAATTCAGTATACGAATGCCCTGGAGTCTGAGAGGAGCCAGAGCTGCATCCATACACTTCGTGAACATGCGGGGAGAGAGTGCTAGGCCGAACGGAAGAACCCAATATTGATATGCTTCGCCCCCGAAAGCAAACCTTAGGTACCTCCTGTGAAATGGAAGGATGGAGACATGAAAATAGGCGTCTTTTAGGTCTATTGTGACAAACCAGTCCTCGGACCTGATTTGGTTCACAATGATGGATATTGTCAACATCTTGAACCTGAACCTCCTCAGAGACTGATGCAAGTACCTCAAGTCCAAAATCGGCCTGAGCCCGCCATCCTTCTTTGGAACTATAAAGTAACGGCTGTAAAACCCTGACTCTCTGTCTGGTAGGGGAACATATTCTATGTCCCTTTTGACCAGTAGAGCATGTACTTCTTGTTCCATAAGCCGAGCCTGTTCTGGAACCACTGTAGTTTGATAACACCCCTGCAAACCTGGGAGGTTGGTGACCGAACTGCAGTCTGTACCGTTTTTCTATTATATTCAGGACCCATATAGAAATATTAGGCAGAAGGCGCCACCACTCCAAAAAATTTACTAAGGGAACCAGCCTCTCGAGGCTGGCCTCGGGTGTTTCTCAAGCACTGTTCTCGACCTTCTGAAGCAGCGAACTGGCAGGAAGCGGACGAGAATAATTTTTCGACCATAGACGGTGCTCTTTTGCAAGCTCTTGGGGCGAGCACCACGGTGTGCGTTCGCTGGAAATTGATGCGACCCAAAGCGTCAGTGACGGCGGGATAACATCTTTTTCCGAAGGGCTCTGCTGGGAAAACAACCTCGGTTGCCTCACAGCGGGGGGGACAGCCCTTAGAGGTCCTACTACTCTGGCTAGGACCTCTTTCCTGAAGCCCTCTTAGCCTGAATGACGGCCCTCAAGTCGCCCTTCTGGCCAGCGGATTTAGAATGAGAGCGTCATCTCTGTTGCCAAGCTCCCGTAGGAGGGGCCCGAGAGGAAATGCTCTCCTTTTGCTCCAGGCGATGAGAGGAGCTGGCTGACGGCTGAGGCTGGCCACTTGGACCAGCCCTCCCAGATCTAGAACGGCGGGGGAGGTACTGCTGAAAAGCTGCCGACTGTTTTTTCGCGCTCCTGAAACCTGTCGACGACAGTAGATACTGCGTCGCCGAACAGGCCAGAAGGCGATATCAGAGCATCTAACAAAAAGGAACAATCTTTATCTTTCATGCCCGACAAATTTAACCACAAATGCCTCTCCGTGGCCACCAAAGCTGACATGTAGCGTCTAATAGCACGGGCCGTCTCCTTAGTTGCACGAAGAGATAAATCTGCGGCTCTTTTTAGCTCAGCAATATCAGCAGGTGTTGGTCCCTCCCCCTCATCTAGATCTTTGAGAATATCGGCTTGGTACGCCTGCAGAACAGCCATCGAGTGCAGGGATGCACCAGCTCGACCAGCCGCCATATACGCCCTGCCCACCAATGCAGAGGTGTCCCTACATGGTTTGCTGGGCAGTGCCGGAGCTTTAAGCGAGGATGCCGCTTCGGGAGAAAGGTAGCTCGCTAAAGCTTCCTCCACACACGGCATCCTGCCATACCCCGCCTCTCTCGCACCCACAACATTACTATAATCACATGATGTATTATGTGAGATGCGAGACGAGTGGGGCTTTTCCGGGGATCTAACTATCTCTTTATGGAGATCTGGGAAAAAAGGCAAGCCCCGGCGCTGAGGTTGTAAACGGTGCTGCAGGAATCTCTCGTCTAATTTACTCTGACGAGATTCCTCCTGCTTATCTTGTGGCCAGCTAATGTTGAGTCTGGCCACAGCACGCATTACAACCTCCTCATGTTCCATGTTCCGCGCTCCCGATGCTGACCACATCCACTTCCTCGGAAGCAGACAGCTCAAGCACCGGGCACTCGTCACGGGCAGAAGAAGCCGCAGCGCGGGCTTCTGCACCATGAGCGAGCGTTAAAGAATCCGCAGTTGACGAACGAGAAAGTGCCTCGGCAGTCTCGTTCTCATCTGCTAGATCCTTCTGCGATCCCCACAATCTAAGCCTCCACGCCGCCTCAACAGACGCAGGACCTGAACCGCAAGGATCGCGAGCTTTAGAAAAAATAGCCAAGCGGGAGCGCAGCACTCTTAGTGGGAGTGCTTCACAGTGTTCACAGGGCTCACAAGCAGCTCCCTCGAGAGCTGCCTGT
The DNA here is from genome assembly GCF_051911475.1 of Siphateles boraxobius. Classification (NCBI taxonomy): domain Eukaryota; kingdom Metazoa; phylum Chordata; class Actinopteri; order Cypriniformes; family Leuciscidae; genus Siphateles; species Siphateles boraxobius. Next base: position 7,376,545 of record NW_027508810.1, read on the forward strand.
GCGTGCTGCACTCCCAAACAATTTACACATAACGGATGCGTGTCTCTACCCGTAATAAATCTAGGAGAGGGGTGGACACATCTCGTAAATTGTTCACTCGCCATACTTTCAAGGACAGACAACAGTAAATAGGACAGACATTTTCAACATAGAGCGCTTGCTGAAGAGCGATAGCTGGTATGTGTGTGTTTCAGCGTCACCTTTATACTTCCGGTTATGCCGTCACATGTTACGTCAGGACGCAACGCCAATCAGGATTGGAATAGTTTCATTCTTACTTAAGGGGCGCACGCTAAGGGAGCGTCCCCAAAGTGTCGAGTTCTCGACGCAGTGTTGAGTTCCCTCAAAAGGGAACACACAAATATGCTATCCAAAACAAAAACAAAAAAAAACTATTTGGACACTTTCAAATCATCAACCATATGTGCATCACAGCCGTGATGTTGATTTATTATCTGCATACGTATTAAAGCCATACCAGTCAAAACTTCTTAAATAGGGTTTTCTGACTGCACACATCCAAAGCACGAGACAAAAAGCTGGATGAAAGTTCTCTTTCACGTCTTATTGCGCTTGAACGGTCAAATTCACACAAAGTTATGTGACACACAAAGTTCACAGTTTGTGAACATAAAGAAAGCAATTAAAGAAACTGACATCACATTCCACAGAAACTGCAAACGGCTGAGACACTGCTTATGATGTATAGGAATAAAAGAAAAGGAATGGGTGGATTTTTACTATTATAGGGTAGTTGTGTACAAACACTGCCAACACAAAATTAGGTTCAAACACCATATAAAAGTGAATTTTGCATAAAAGGTCCCCTTTAAAGGTGCAGTATGTAATTTTGACTGCTATCGGTTTAAATGGATACTGCAGTCCAAATTCAAAATATTGGGGAAATATTTTTTTATGCAGTCAAATAATTACAAATAGGACCTTTAATACCAGCTCTACAGGTCCTAAAAACACCAGTTGATTAAAAGTCTCTCCAACAATGACTATATATTTTATTATATATTTATTTTAAATAATATTTTATTTTATTCTGCAATGAAATTCATAAATGTTTAAGTGTAACTTCTGTGTTCAAATACATCTCATTATCTTTACTGCAGATATTCATAAATATACGATTAGTTTTTTTACTTTATCGGTGCGAAAAAGTTTCCCATCTAAAATATCTTGAATGCAAGCATATTTAATAGCATACAAAATCAGATGCTCAACTGTGACTCTTAAATAACCTTGCTGGATCTTTTTCATATCGCGAGTCACACACACACACACTTACATCTGAGTCTTACTTACCTCTAAATTCACACCTGATGTTCATATGAATATAATAGCACATTATCTGGAGACAGAGTGTTTCAAAATGTCCCACCAGCAGCTACAAGAAAGAACCGTGCCTAATGGGAAGCTAGCAATGGGCATTCTGCGTGAATGCATATCAGTAAATCTGAGTTCAGTGTGGCAAGAGCAGCTGTGAGAACGTCTCGACAGAGCCACACTGTCTGCCTCGCTGTTTATTTCTGTTTACTCAGGTTTGCTTCCTCAGATTAATCTCCAATAACAGCTGTGTCATATTGTCTGCTGAGCTATTAATGGCGCTTGTGTAATTACTTCACGCCCAATCATATGACTTCACCAAGAACGCAAATGAACCTCCCTTTGGGTGCTCATTAAGGTTGCTTTCAATGGGTACACATATCAAAACGACTTAACCACACTTGTCTGGTTTACTCACAAAGTCAAGCTGTTGATATTCAGCTATTCTATAATGTTTGAGAATTTGAGATTTCAGACATTAGACAGAGAGTGGGCATCTGGAGGAAGATGATAGCATTAATAAAGCTAATTATAACATTTCTTTAATATAAACGTTCAGATATACAAAAAAACTTTCCTGCTGCAGTTTTTAAGCGAGACTAGCCTCTGTGTTGATGATGCATTGCATCAGCCGAAATCAGCTTGGACTATGTTCAGATTGAATGCTAGTGTAGATACTGCAGAGTATGCTCTGTATACTGCCAGATATTAACACAAATAATAGGCCAACTGTTTCAAACAGTGCAATGGATAAGACACATGCCTTTGACGTGAGAGACCCGGGTTCGAATCCACTGTGAGACACCAATGTGTCCCTGAGCAAGACACTTAGTTGTGGAAAGCAGAGGCGTGTTGCAGAGTTGCAGCGGCGTGTGACCTCTGACATATATAGCAATTGTAAGTCGATTTGGATAAAAGTGTCAGCTAAATGAATAAATTAAAATGTAAAAGGAATTATAAGAACTCAAACCCTTTAAAAGTGGCTAATGAAATATTTGTTATCTAAATCTCAGTCACAAAAGCATATGTGACTTTATGCATGTTCATAGTCATAATAAACAGCTATTGAATATGGCTTCACAATTAATCATAATAAACCAGAATCATAATTGGTTATGAGTTAGGGTCACTAATAATATTGTTATTTAATTTTATAGTCATATTGATATATAATCACAGCATTTTGAGCAAATTGTTCAGAACTACTTTTTTTTTAAGGTGGCATGGAAGAGAGGTTGTGATAGTCTTTTGTGAGGTATATCTTAGTGAAACGACTTCTCGAACAAGACAAAAATATAGAGTGGGGCTTTATTTTCTCCATGTGGAATTGATTGGATGGTTGTGGTTTGCTATTGGTGAATCTCATGTGAGTGACAGGTTGCCCCGCCCTCAAGCCAATAAACGTGTCATCAGAGAAGATATGAGATGTTGCTGCAAGAGGGAGGGGTAATGAGGCGAATTAATAAAACGACAACAAAACAATGTGTATGGATAAATAATTTATAATACATATGGCAATATGCCATAAAGAATTAAAAATTTAAATTTTGATTTCATGGTTACTTAACTTTTTGAATCACAATCTTGATTTTTATAAGACAAGTCACAAATCCTTTCTTTTTTTGCCAAGTCAAGCAGCCCTACTTTTAAATAACCATCAATGGATGAAGATATATTTTGGTGGTACATTATAGTATAGTTCACCAGTAGGACAAACCAATGCGTGAATATAACTTTACTAAACATAATTTATAGTGTGCCCCCATTCAATAATTGTTGTCACTTTTGATAAGGAAAAACTTAAACATTCTGCCACTTGTATCATAATCTTATTTTTCAAGACTCAGCTCAGTTCAAGCAGCATGTGCGCTGCACAACATAAACATGACTATAATATGTAATTCTCGCATACAAAGTTCCCCACTTTTAGTTGAAAACCGCATTGCTAGCTTGTTTGTTAGAAAATTAATTTTAGAGAGAAGCATATCCCAGGAGAAAAAGACGTACTATTAAATGTATTAAAAATGTACTTTGAGTATGTTTTTAGTACAATACAAATATACTTTAATGCATTTTTAATACATTTAACAGTACGTCTTTTTCACCTGGGATTGCAGAATATGATGTCTCCTTTATTGTATGTTTGAATAAATGTTTCATTAAAACAAGATTTATGACAGTCATCTTTTAAATGTTCATAGATCAACAACGAATTGGAAGTAATAACATAATTAAAACTGATATACAAACTGAATTATGTGAAATTTAAATGTGTTTTGTCAAGCTTCAGCTAAGCATTATGCATTAAATAGCACGATCAAGATTGTAGTAAACTAAGGATATATACTGGCTCGTAAGTCCACGGTGCAGGCAGGGTGGCGGCTGACAGAGGTGGAGCCGGAGGGACGAGGGAGCCTGGTGGAGCCGAGGGTGTGATGAGCCAAGGCAGCACCAGCAGGTTGACGAGTCTGGGGGGGGGGGGGGAGACAAGGGATTCTCTCGCTTAGGCACAGCTGGAGAGTCTACAACCTCAGGCTTTACATGAGAAGGGCTGTAGGCATACAGCTGAGGCGGGGCTAGAGGACTGGCTGAGCTTTGTGGTGAAGGTGAGAGGAAATCTGGATGGGATCAATGGCAGTAATATTAAACCCATATAGTTCAACAACACAGTTTTCAGGCTGGGCAGAACCAGTGGCGAAGGGGACTCGAACGATGATGAAATTGATGATTCAGGGTGGGAAGCAGTACCTCTGAACTCAGGTCTATTAGCCAGTCCTCCATATCCAGTTCCACCAGGCTTCCCTCTGTCACGTTGGTTGTCGGCTCACACCCCTGGTCAGACTTATATTGAGGCATCAGCTCTGCTGCCGTGATTTGCGCTGTCATCACAGGCTCTCTCCTTGTGGTGGGCGGAAGCTCTCGGTATGCGGGGGGCTCGGGCAAATTCTCCACGGTCAAGGGTGGAGGTGGGCTCGGCTCTGGATCGGGGGTAGACACTCTCCAGAGATTGAATAATAGCCTCCCTCCAGCAAAGTCTTTGCAAGTCTGGGAGGTCTACTTGATGGTAATAATTTGCCCCGATCTAATACAGAGATTTTACCGCCTCGTCATCGAAGGCTGTCCGCTGGGCTAACTGGCAGAAACTTAGTGTGTAATCAAAAAATGGAAGCCCTTCCTGGGCTAGAGTGATAAACCTTGATGCATAATCCATTTGTGGTCGGTTTTTCTGTCACACTTCAGCTAAGCATGGTGTATTAAATAGCACGAGGAAGAAGATTCAAGTAAACAAACTTTTTTAACAGAGGAAATGTCTCACCAAACTCAACATAGGCATTAACAAGAACCGACAACAGAAGACAACTTCTTCTTCTGTTGTTTTATGGCGGATTGGCAAACCAACGTAAAAGGCGCATTACCGCCACCTACTGATCTGGAGTGTGGAGTGCACAGTTTTGGAAGACTATGCAATGAATCAATGAGGGGAAACCGCAAATAATAAAAAATGGAAAAAAAAAACCAACAACTAGATTCTATTCATTGTTCCTGTATCTTTTAGATATTTAAATATTTCATGGACTCTTGACTGTCTTTGCCTCATTTCCTAACAATACTTTTATTGAATTCCCATCAATTCCCATCCATTCCAACTCTTGTATTGACTGCATTCTCTCCCTTACATATGCAGCACACTCAAAAATAATATGCTGCACATTTTCTGGTTCTCACAACAGAAGACTGAAACACAGGTAGATATATACTGGGAGAAAACAAACAGAACGAATTAGGCAACAGTAACCATGGTGACAAATTGACAAACTCAGGCAGGGAGACTGTGAATAAAGACAAAACAAAGTCCAAGCGCAATGAAACGGTTACAGTTTGTTTGTTTGTTTTTATAAAACTCATTTTCTATTTCAGTGCTGATTCCACATCTAAAAAGAAATAGCAATTATATTTAATAGTTTGGGCACTGTTAACCTTCAATATTATAGTAATGTACCAAAAAATGGGTTTCCCTATTAAGTTTACAGCATAAGTTGAGAGGGATTTGTTTTCCTTAAGAACATGACATGTACATTAACGTGCACAATATGCCAGACTACAAAAACAGTACGAGGATAGTTTGCTGTTCTGAATCTATTCCCGTTTTACTTGTAGTTTTATAAAAGGTGAAATCTATCGTTTTCTTGTGTTGCTTTTTAACATTTTGTTAAATAAATGGTTGTACATCATAACACATGGACATGTGAATTTTGGACTATTCAAGCTTTGACTTGATTAATGGGTAACATGAGTTTTGTGTATTGATGTGAACTGATCACACCAGATGCCTAATCTTGACAAAGTGGAACAGCAGTAATATCTCTACACATAACAGATTCATAGAGCACATCTATCGTCCTAATGTGTTTTCGGTGAATGCAGAACTCACTAACTTAATTACTTGAAAGGCGGTGCACCTGCATGTGACATACACACACATGCTAATATGTATAAATGATTATGCAAATGCTGAGGCATTCACAAAAATGAAGTCTGACTTTTAATCATTCCATTTGAAGCACAAATGCAATCACTACTGTATTCCGGTGCAGTTCTAACATAAAACCTCAAAATACTTTGCTTGTCAGCTTTTGACAGTGATGGGCTGTCTAAGCTGTTGAGCATTGCATTATAATGTGTCCTCACAACATTAAACCAGCTCTTTGTGACCATTTGCTCTATGTCACTTCTCAAGATTGAAATGCTACTAAAAAAACAACCACATTATTTCCTTTGATTATCGTGATTTCAAAATACTTTGCCTGGATCTCAAATATCAAGTATATTTGTACTGTCAGTCCTGTTTTAGTGTGAATGGTCATATTTAGCTTTTTTGATAATGCTGTTTTTTGGGAAAGTTACTCTACTTAGCATTTGCCTTTTAAGTGTATAAACAAATTTGTCAGGAAATGTTAATGGCACTGAATTGGGACACTGAAGAGTGCTGACAGCCCACCACGGAGTAGAGGGAGGGAGGAGCCATGGTGGTGCAGAGTACAACTGGGGGATGACCCTACGGAGACGAGGTTGATAGATCCACATGCGCAAACGGAGAGCTGATGGAAACAAGCAACAGCACTGGCACTAGGCGATGCCGCGGCGACGAGCATTGGATGCGGAACCAGAGTAGGAACCGGTGTGCCGGAGGACAAAGGCGACGCCAAAGGGAAGGAGGGGTGGAGGGACGGAGCGCAGCGGACTGCTCGTAAGAGTGAAGACTGACCAAGGGGGAGCCGACAGGAGGGGGGAACCTGGTGCAGTCGCAAGGCTAAGGGTCTCCGGTGGAGCCGAAGTTGGGATGAGCCCATGCGGATCCGACAGGTTTGAGATGGAGCGAAGAGATCAGAGACTTGACGTCACAGGGACTCCCGGAGATGGCACAATGCAGTAGACATCCCGCAGCGGCGGGGCTGGAGGACTGGCTGAGCTTTGCGGTGCCATAAAACTTAACAGAACAACGGTAAGGATAACACAGTCCATGCTGATCGATGATGTGAAGAAATCATAGTTCATGCAGTCATTTGTGCTGTTCAGAAACAGTGATGAAGGTACCGGGTGGAATAGAGTGGGAGTTAATCCTTACTCGTCCTCTGATGTAAGTATTTGCACGCGCTTACATCCCTGGTCAGACTCATGATGGAATTTCCAGGGCGAAGGTCAGCTCTGTACTCTTCTCCTCTGGCTCTGGCTGACACGTCATGGCAGGTGTCAAGTTATCAGGGTTTCTTGGCCTCAATGTCTGCCCAAACTTGGAAAAAAGGCTTCAATCAACTTCAGAGGGTGCATGGAATAACTCAAAACATCTGATTAATCAAAGCAATTTATTGAAAATCTTTCAACAACGACTTGATCTTCTTGTACTACTTTTAAATTATCAATTTGGGTGGTTAGCTTAATAACCTATACAGAAAAAATATATATAGATATATTAGTCACGACACACAGTATTGAGATCAATGTACATTCAAGGATATTTAAAGTACAAACAACAAAAATATTTGCAGTTAAAATATTTGCAGTTTAGATAGCAACTCAACTGGAATGTAAAATCAAATGCACTTAGTGTACATGGCCAGTAAGCATATTAGATGCTAAAACCACTAACATCAACAAAAAACTTCCAAACATACACAACACCCGTAGTCACTAAAGAAATGAGTCTTTGTCCTACCAGTAGTACATCAAAGTTGATGAACACATTGTGGCTTTTTCCAGCAGTCTTTGAACAAACTCAGCATGTGGTTTACCCATCACAACCATGAGGGTTAACAATCTTTCTCCTTTGGTTTTATAACCATCAAAAACACCAACTTGGATAGGAGAAGCTCATCCACTTTGCTAACAAAGATCTCTCTGCATGCTGGTAATCACACACACCTGGTTCTATGTGGCATGTGCAGTTTCAGTGGCCAATCAGCTTCCTTGTTTATTCCAGGTTGCACTATGTGCTCAAAATCAATAGGCTGCATTCATTTTTATCTCAAATTGCGTTTCCTCTTTCTTTATTTAACAATGATGAATAATATATATACATATATATATATATATATATATATATATATATATTATTATTTCTTTTCTTTGTTTTTTATTCAATTTCAAGTTTAGCCTGACAGCGGGTGGTAGCTCCCTGTCTGCGGGTGGCTCACACGAATCTTCCTCATCGAAGGTGGTAATTCGGGCTCTGGGTCTTGCTGTATCCTGGATTGGGGAAGGACGCTCTCCAGACACCGGATGATGGCTTCTTTTCAGTTCAGTCCAGTGGTGTCTCGTTGGTCAATGGGGTGATGGAAATTTGCCCTGATCCAGAACAGTGACTTCTAGGTCTCGTCGTCAAATGGGCAGGTGACAGCGAGACTTCAAAACTCCTCTAAAAAGTTTAAAAAGTCGTTGCTCTTCTGAGCCACTGCAGCGAATTTCGCTGTGTAATCCATTTAATTGATTTGGTATTCTGTAACGCTCAATCCAAAGGAAGGCGAAGATAATGAGAATATAATACAATGTTTATTTACATGTAAGTAACTCAGGATAGACAGCCAGACAGCGTGTAAACACGAACAATACCGGACAATGAACAGAACAAAGGGAGTAACTTAAATACATCGTGATGATCAACTAAAAGACGAACAGCTGTGATGATTAGTGTAAGTTGTCCATGGTAACAGATCAGTGGCTGCAAACAGACAAAGAAACACATTTGATGAATGAAAACAAACTAGACGTCATGAAAGCAAACTAATTGAACATAAATGAGACTTCAACATTTCATATAAATCCAAACAGTCATGCTTAAAGACGGCCATCTTTAAATATCTACACAAATGCCATAGCATTGAAATTAGACATATGCATATTGTATGTATAGCTACCCCCACATGTTATTTGCTGCTATCTATGACACTTAATGATTATCTAATCAAAATATGTATTAGAGTGACAAACTGAAATCAAATGCATTTCTGATTTGAAATTCTGAGATTTCATTTTATATGTTTCTCTCGGCTGCATCACAATGCAGTTTGCTTTCTCATGTCACTAGCTTTATATGCAACTTCGCTGGATATCGAATGCATAAAAGCGAACAAATGGATGTAAACTAATGCAAATAGATGGTAACAATCTTGACATTAAACATTTGTGTTGACTTAGATGTATAATATTTGTTAAATTCGTCAAGAGTTGACATGTAGTTGCAAAAGTACTTATAGTTAATATGTCTAAAGTGGATTATCAAAATAAAGTGTTACCGCTAATGTTCTTATTTTCATTTTTTTCATTGTTTTTTTTTTCATGTAAACTTCCATAATTATATTTTATTTGTGTATTTCTGCTGGTATACATAACATTACGCATTAATGAAAATATTATTAAACAAACATTTATTATTATTATTGTATATTTTTCAATCTTTGGAATAACATGCATAACATAATCATTCAACAAAAGCAGGAATGTCTGTTAAGAAAGTAAAAATGATCATAAATTAATATTTGTATTAATTTAATAATAATACATTTATTTATTTTTTAAATGTGATCATTTATATTTTGTCAAGGAGGACAAGCCAAACCAAAAAATAAAATAAAATAGTGATCTATATTAGGTTGCAGAGAGTTTACAGTTTTTTTCGATTGCTAAACGACAGTGAGCACAACTGGAGCTACATGTGCAAAACTCTAACTACAGTCTGCACAGCAGCAGTTCATGTGGACCTAACTCTAGTTCGTTTTTCATTGCTTGAACACAGTTTTCAAAACTCTACACACTTATCCCATGACTTTAACCACAACCTGCACATCACTGTGGATTTACAGCACTTTGTTCAAATGCTAACACACTGCTGTCAAAACTGTGAACCACACATTCAAAACAGAATAGATTTCAGCCTTGTGCCTTTCAAACACTGATGATTGCAATTTCAGCTGAAAGGCTAAGCAGGTGTCTTGTTTTTATTTGTTCGAATTACAGTATGTACTTTTAGTTTCTACCTTTTTTTCTAATTACTGTAATTTCGGATATTACTACAGACCATTGAAGCAAACTGCTAATTTTCATTTACCTTAAATAATTGTTATTTTCTAAAAACTTAAATAAATCATCTGAAAGAATGTCACTCTTTTCTTTGAAGAAAATATTACTTTGTATGAAGTCACTGAAATTGTTCAAACTGTAAAGATGTAAAGTTTGTATTTTCTGCATTGGTGTTTGATGTTAGTGTTTTTACTCTCAGTGTGTTCTGAGTGACAATGTGTGTTATCTCAGTGAGGGTTGTGTAGTGTTTGGCTGCACTGAGCCTGTTTTGAGCCATGTGTTAAGAGTTCTGTTGCTTGGAATGAGTTTTGCAGGAGATGTGAACTGTTTAGCTCAGGTGACTGTTGGTAGTGCAGACTGTAGTTAGAGTTTTGCACATGTGGCTCCAGTTGTGCTCACTGTCGTTTAGCAATCGAAAAAAACTGTAACACATATATCGACTTGAGGTTAAATAGTACATAAAAACTTGTACGCATTTGTGATGCAGGCTTGCATGTGTGTATGTGTGTGTGTGTGTGTGTGTGTGTGTGTGTTTGTGTGTGTGTGTGTGTGTGTGTGTGTGTGTGTGTGTGTGTGTGTGTGTGTGTGTTTGTGTGTGTGTGTGTGTGTGTGTGTGTGTGTGTGTGTGTGTGTGTGTGTGTGTGTGTGTGTGTGTGTGTGTTTATTTGTTGCTGCTTAATGGTGAATAACTACTAAAAAAAAATCCAGAGAGAGAGAGAGAGAGAGAGAGAGAGAGAGAGAGAGAGAGAGAGAGAGAGCAGCTATTCCTTAACTATATTTTCCATGTGAATAGGCACACCAGTGACCTGACTCACACTGAAATCTGCTGAATGCACATCATGCAGGAAATAAGCTTACAAAACCTGTGCAGTTTTATGGGCCAAACATGTCACACATTCATATCAGGCTTGTGCTTGCAATTCAGTTCTCACTCTCTCAGTGGGCTGAAATGTAGATCAAAGTCCTACACCGATACAACTTTCTGGCAACAGAAGGAATATTTTTCTTGAGGAAAAATTATATTCTTTCTTTGTTCTGCTGAAACAAACAAAAACACAGGTCTCAGGATTCTGGATGTGATTTATTATTGTGAGTGGTCGTACCAACAAAGGTCTCTCAGCTTTGAATTCACACGCTTCTACAATTTGCAAATAGTTTAAACTTTTTTCATTTCATATTCTTTTCTTTTCTTTTTTGAAAGCTACCTGAACTTCTGTGACACCCAAGAAAGCTTGATTAATTGTTAAAATATTCAGCATGCAAACCAATATTTAAATGTTTAATAAAGGTTTGTGTGCTTTCAGCTAAACCTGCAGGACTTTCAGGAATGAGCGCAAATTTTGGAACTTTAAATTTTCGTTAGGTAACAGTATTGCATAACTAGACTTTTGCCTTGCAGGATTAGTCTAGTTTGCTGTTCATTCGTGCTAATAACTGCACACTTATGCAGGAAGAGCAATCTAACAGACAAATAAAGCAACCAACACAGTTAATTTGGTAACACTTTATTTTAAGGTGCTTGTAATAGGCAGTAATTGACAGTTAATAAGACACTTATAAGACACTTATTAATTAAAGCATAATTAACACATTTATAAGGGCCCAAGCCCTGAAAGGGCGAATTTGTTTTCCTTAGGATAAATTTTGTTTTATTTTTGTAACGACCTGTATGCAAAGTTTCAAGAGTTTTTGAGCACATTAAGGGCCCCAAAAGTGCCCGAATAGTCGTTAGAAAAATAAAACAAAATTTATCCTAAGGAAAACAAATTTATCCTAAGGAAAACAATAGGGCCTTGGCCCTTTCAGGGCTTGGGCCCTTATAAATGTGTTAATTATGCTTTAATTAACACTTATATTAACTTATTTATGTTTATAAGCATCCTATAAGGTCTTATAAGTGTCTTATTAACTGTTAATTACTGCCTATTACAAGCACCTTAAAATAAAGTGTTACCGTTAATTTTGTTTGTATGTGCCATTTAGGGGGGTGAGCTTCTCTAAAATAGTTGTGCTGTCAAAAATATAATTATTTTACTTCTGTCTCTGCAAATAGTCCTACAGAGGCACAAAGCAAAATAATTATATGTATAATTGTTTATGGCAGTTTTCATATGTTCAGACTGGGAAACCAGCTAGCTGCCCAGCTAAAAACCAGTTCAGCCAAGCTAAAAGACCATGTTAAACAAGTTAAGACTAGAGTAAACTAGGCTATTTTAGTTTGGCACAGACACAATGATGACTACATATGTAAAATCGACAACAGGTAAGTTTATTGTGGGAATGGCAGAAACAGACACAATAGCAGGTGAGTAGAGACTTTGGCAGATGATTTCAGAATAATGTGATGGATAGTGATAGGCTTATCTCTTGCAGGTCAGACAAAACATGACAACAACACACTGTGAAGCAGAGGAGATGAGGATATAACTGACTTGTCAGGACAATGTCTGGGTATACTTAGAAGATGATTTGGATGTCCAAAGTGAAAGGAATCCTTTGGTGTGTTAACTATGAGTGAGTAAGGTAGCTGTTGTAGTGGTTATGGTATGGTGTAGGGTTAAGGGATCTAGAATATGGTTATGCAGAATAAGGCATTGTTATGCACTTTATAAGTACTAATAAACAGCGAATATGCTAGTAATATGCATGCTAATAAGCAACTAGTTAATAGTGAATATATGTAGCTAATGTTAAATGTTACCAACAGACAGCTGTTCCCTTTCAGTCGCTCACGTTCGGAGAAGTCGATGTGTCAACTGATTGGGATCACGCTTAGGGAGCCTGTGATCTTCGTACTGTTAAAACGAGCCAATACAAATTGGCGTGCGAGATCTCCATCTCACATTCCGCCTCGCGGTGCAGGTATAAATACGGAAGTGGATGCACACACCAGTTGTCTTTAGCTTTGTAGGCGATCGGTGTCGATGTCTCTGAAGTGTGTTGAAGTTTTCAATGAGCGAGTGTGTCGGTGTTCTTCTGGAAGACTCTCCCAGTGCTGGTGGTTCTACAGCGCGAGTGCAGCTGTGATCGCCAGCTTCTGAGCTCTCAACTTCTGTTTTAACAGCATCATTTCTGTTTGTTTGTTGATGGTTGGTTAGAGGGCAAAGAAGTGAGTGCTTCACTGTTTCAGTTCACTGTTCAGTGTTGCCACGGTCATTCCCCTGTGTGCTCTGGAACTGGTGACGGGTCCCATTTATTGAAAGAGCAACACAGGTGCGTTTGCATCTTTTTCAAGATGTCATTCCATCTGATCGTTCCTGTGCCCCTCTGACGGTCACAATGGTTGTATCACGTGTTTGAAAACAAGAAAAGAAAAAAGAAAAAATAAATTTATATTCTGTATATATATATTAGGGCTGTCAACGTTAACATGTTAAAGCATGCGATTAATCTAAAAATTTTAACGTGTTATTAATGTTTTTAACGCAAATTAATCATTTGATCAATTTTGGCCCCAACGTCTTCCTGTTATCGCAGCGCGGAAGTGATAAGAGCACGGCAAACGCGAGTAATACGATGACAGAGACGATGTCCGCTCTGCTGAATGGTAAGTTTCGTTATAAAAAGCTCCCAGATGGAAGTTTTGATAAAACCAAAGTTGTGTGCACTTATTGCAGTAATGAACTGTCCTTCCACCGAAGCACGACAAGTTTGAAGTACCATCTTCGGGCGAAACACATTTTTGCTGATGTCAGCAAAGATGCTAGTACTGAGACAGGGTCAACAAGCCGTGCTCGTCAAACGACACTGGCAGAGTGCAGCCAGAGCAAGTTTGTCAACAAAACAACAACAGCAAATCTAACTAGTGCAATCGCTAAATGGATCGACACAGACTGCAGGCCCATCAACATAGTTCAGGACCGGGGGCTACAAGACATCATTCAGATCGCCACAGGTGACCCGTCATACAAGCTACCTTCGAGGGGAACTATTGTTACGAGAATACATGAACTGTAAGCTGCTGAAAAAGCTACGAGAATGAAGCAGTTGGCAGAAGGTACTTTTATTGCACTTACTGGAGACCACTGGACATCAATAACTTATCATAACTACCTCGGTGTAACAGCAAACCTAATTGATGACAACTGGCAGCTGCACTCATTCACTTTAGGTGTGTTAAAAACAGAAGAAAGGCATTTTGCCGAAGGATGCGCTAGCCAGTTTCTCAAAATTGCAAATGAGTGGGAGATAACGGACAAGGTCACAACTATAGGAACAGACAGCGCTCGCAATATGATTGCAACTGCACGGAGTCTACCATTCGAGCATGTGTCGTGTGTGGCGCACATGATACAAAGGTGTCTTTACGGGACAGCGGGTTTGACAGCGTTTTAGCCAAATGCCGTAAAATAGTCGGACATTTCAAACACAGTCCCGCAAACACAGCAGAGCTGAAAGGTCAGCAAGCCTCTCATGAACTAATAGAAGAGTCCCTCGTCCAGGATGTACCGACGCGCTGGAATTTGACTCTTGAAATGATAAGGCGGATTCAACACAACAAAGATCCACTGAAAGCAACGCTGGCTCAGCAAAAGCACAACTTAGCCATGCTGACCTCAGCTGAATATGAAAAGCTGGCAAATTTGGAAACGTTTCTGGAGCCCTGCAGGTAATATGATTTCTCTGTCTTCTCCAATTTTACTGATAAAAACAAGTCATTTAGACGTAATTTAAGGCCTATACTCTAAATATATGCCATTTGAAGGAAAACTGTAGACATTAAGTCAATTGTGTGGTGCTCTGTTTGCACTGTAGGGTTCATCACTGAGCTCCTAGGTGGTGAAAAGTATGTATCCTGCTCCGTGGTGCTACCTGCACTGTCATCTACTGCGTACAATGGAGGTCTCTAATGTTGACCCTGCCTACATAGCGCGCTTCAAGGCTGCATTCACGAAGGACCTCAACGGGCGAAAGGGGAATTCAAACCTGTTTTGGTTAAAGGTAGCAACCGTTCTAGATCCTAGGTTGAAGGACCTTAGGTGCTTGCCCAGAGCAGAGTGGGGAGAGGTGTGGCAAAAGCTGAGAGAGATGCTGAAGGGTGGAGAACCTGCACCACAGACCTCTGGAGAAAAAGTGGAGCCAGAGCCACCAAAGAAGAAAATGGCCCTCCTACTGATGGGATCAGAGTCAGAGACTTATGATGAGGTATTGCCAACAGATACATCTCTAGAGAGGTACAAGACAGAGCCCTGTGGCAGCATAGAAACTTGTCCACTACAGTGGTGTTGGTCACAAGCAGGTGCATATGGTAAGCTGGCCCATATTGCAAAAAGGGGCTTGGCTACACCTTCCTCAACAGTGCCATGTGAGAGACTGTTCTCTTTGGCAGGCCACATTGTGCAGAAGAAGAGGTCAGCTCTATCATCTGAAAATGTGAACAAGCTAGTCTGCCTGAGCAACTGGTTGAAAGAAGAGTAGACTGCATGATTAGGAGGCATGTTGCACATATGCACACTGTTTGAAATAATTATCTTTAACCAAGAATGTACAGACTGTTCACTCTGACTCTTCACAGACATTATGGCATTTCATTTCTAAAATAGGCCTACTTATTGTTGCCTTCATTTGAGTTGATGTTACTATGCAAAACATTTACATGTAAGCTATTTGTGACTTTGTAGCAGATGTTTCTTTGTAACAGTTGTTGGTTTCTGCTAAATATGTCTGCAGTTCATATGGATGCCTCAACAAATTAAGAGATTATTGAACATTTGTTAAATAAATGTTAATGGTTGAGATAATAAAACTGAAGAAACAGTTTCCTTAAACCAGTTTGTCATGCATTTATTTACTTATTTCAACAGTGCACTTTTACAAGTAAATCCTAGTATTTTAAATGTGATTAATCACGATTAATCACAGCACATGACTGTGATTAACTCGATTAAAATTTTAATCGATTGACAGCCCCAATATATATATATATATATATCCAGCATGCTACTGCATGCAGCTTTTGTGGATAGTTTGTTCTCATTGGGAGACTATCGCATACTATCGCGGGTAGACCCCGCTATGGCGCCGTGTGGGATGGGTGATCCAATGGGTAACCAATCCCTGTGGGCCCCTCACTGTGGGCCCTGTGGGTTCCCTGGCCTGGTTCATAGAAGCCTGGAAAGTGCTTCCCTGTCGGTCCAGTCGGCTCCTCCGTACCATCAGACTCTGCTGTACGATTCAGTTTGCCCGGCGTCCGCCCAAGTTCATAGCTGTTCGTTACAATTAGATGTCGAGCAAATGTGCCCTGTCATGCGCATGGACATCGCACTCCTACTGGCGAAGGATGTGATTGAACTGGTTCCTCCAGCTGATATGAAGACAAGCTTCAGAAAGAGCTTTATTGCCAAGTGCGCTTGCACACACAAGGCATTTGTTTTGGTACTGAGGCTTCCAGTGGACATATACAAATACAAATACAAAAAGAAACATAATACTACAAATTATAAGAATAAAAAATAAAAATATAAATATATGAGAATAAAAGTATCACAGTTGGGTTTAGTCAGAATAGACATTTTCAGATTATGAACATATTTATAGTGTTTTGAATATTATAAATAAATATAATACGACGACACCACAACCCCTAACCAGATGAACTGGATAAATATTGTGAAAGTTCTGATCCAATCTGACTTCTGTCCTAAATCATAATCATACACTGTTCGTTTGTTGGCCAAAGGAGGACTGGCCCCCCCACTGAGCCTGGGTTCTCCCAAGGTTTTTTTCTCCATTCTGTCACCTGATGGAGTTTTGGTTCCTTGCCACTGTCACCTTTTTTTCGCCTTCATTCGCCATCGGCTTTTGGCTTGCTTAGTTGGGGACATTTAACATTTCATTTCGAATTTAACAATACTATTACAACTTTACTCTCCTGTTATCTCTGTAAAGCTGCTTTGAAACAATTTGTATTGTAAAAGCGCTATATAAATAAAGGTGACTTGACTTGACATGTCCTTCAGGTGGGCCAACACCAGTCTTTCAAACAACTTCATGACCACAGACGTGAGAGCGACAGGTCTGTAGTCATTAAGTCCAGTGATTTTGTTTTTTTTGGGGACCGGAATGATAGTGGAGCACTTGAAGCAGCAGGGAACTTCACACTGTTCCAATGATCTGTTGAAGATCTGCGTGAAGACCGGGGCCAGTTGTCCGGCGCAGGCTTTTAGCAAAGCAGATGAGATGCTGTCTGGGCCTGAGGCTTTCCTAGTCTTCTGTTTTTTGAAGACTCTGCTCACGTCCTCCACACAGACCTTAAGCTCAGGTTGGATGGCAGGAGAGGGGGGGAGTGGGAGTGCAGGAGGTGATGGTGAATGTGTGAAGTGCAGGTCAGAGCCAGTGTGTGGTGTGAATGAGGTATTTTCAAACCTGCAATAAAATGAGTTTAAATCATCAGCCAGGTGTTGATTGTCCACAGATTGGGGGGATGGTGACTTGTAGTTGGTGATGTTCCTCAGGCCAGTCCAGATTGATGATGGGTCGTTGGCTGAAAACTGTTTTTTTTTCAGTTTTTCAGAGTAGCTTCTTTTAGCAACTCTGATCTACTTTGTCAGTCTGTTTCTGGCCTGGTTATACAAGATTTTATCCCCACTTCTGTAGGCAACCTCTTTGGCATGACGAAGATGTTTGAGTTTCCCAGTAAACCATGGTTTATCATTAGTAAATGATAAGAATGTCCTGGTAGGAATGCATGTATCCTCACAGAAACTTATATATGATGTTACAGTATCTGTGAGCTCATCCAGATCGTTGGTAGCAGCTACAAAAACAGTCAAATCAGTGCAATCAAAGCAGGTCTGTAGATCCTACTCTGCTTCATTAGTTAATCTTTTTACAGTCCTTATTACAGGTTTAGCTGATTTCAGTTTCTGCCTGTAGGTCGGTATGAGATGAACCAAACAGTGATCAGAGAGCCCAAAATCTGATCGTGTGACAGAGTGATACGCATTCTTTATTGTGGTGTAACAGTGGTCCAGTATATTACTGTCTCTGATGGGACATGTAACGTGCTGTCTGTATTTTGGTAGTTCACGGGAAAGAGTTGCTTTGTTAAAATCCCCAAGAATGATTAAAAGAGAGTCAGGATACCTTTGTTCTGTTTCAGTTATTTGTTCAGCCAGCTGTTGTAGCACCGCGCTCACACACGCGTCTGGAGGGATGTGTACATTCACGAGAATGAAAGAGGAAAACTCCCGAGGCGAGTAGAAGGGTTTACAGTTTATGAAATGTGCCTCTAAATTAGGAGAGCACATCTTCTTCAGTGTTGTTACATCCGAACACCAACTTCCGTTAATGTAGAAACACAATCCACCACCTTTCGTTTCCCCGTTAGCTCCGGGATGCGATCCGCTCGGAAAAGCTGGAAGCCCGGCAGATGTATTGCGTTGTCTGGTATGGCTTCACTTCAGCCAGGTTTCAGTGAAATACAGAGCAGCAGAGTTAAAAAATCCTTGTTAGTGCGGGTGAGGAGAAGAAGTTCATCCATTTTGTTAGGAGGGATCGGAGATTCGCAAGATGAATACTGGGGAGTGCAGTGTGGAGGCCGCGCTCGTGGAGTTTAACCAGCGCGCCGGCACGCTTCCCGCGTTTGCGTCTGACCGCGCGTTTGAACAACAAAGCTGCCCCTCTGACGAGAATATCCTGCAAGACATCCGAATAATCAAAATCTGTAGAAAAGTTATCTGGTGTGTGTTTACATCATTAAAAACTGTTAAATGTCTTTTTTTTGTGTACACTAATAAGACGTTATGTCTTCTCTCTCAATGTGAAGTTCGTTCTGAAACGTGACAGAAAATTATCTGTAACTCAGCCAATACTTGCCACCCACACATGAAAGTAGTGTCTTTACAAAGCTTGAAGTCTCCTTTTTTAAATGAAGTAAATCATATCAAAAACAAATATTCTCGGTTTAAGAAATCCGTATGAAAGCAACGACATGTACAGTTTCTGTTATATGGATGAGGGTGAACCCAAGCGCAGACAGGATGCAGTGACAAAGTTTATTATGAACAGAAAACAGAGAAAACAAAACCCACGAGGGGGCAAACAACACTGGTAGGGAAAATAAAGACTAACAACACTAGAATAAGACTGAACATTAAACTAGACAATAAACTCACAGCAGATACAAGACTAAACAGCTCTTAGAAAAAACTCTTACAGGATACTCACAAGGGCGATTACACAGTATGAAACAACATCAAACAATGAACCGGCACAAAAGAGCAAACACAAGGGGATTAAATAGGGAACACTAATGACGAGGACAGGTGAAACTGACTAGACAATAATGACAAGATGAGGGTAGAAAGGGGGCGGAGTTACATAACGAGACAACACAAGCACATGGCCCAAACAACAGACCATGCGCTTGTACACAAAACATGGGTCTGTCATGATCCTGCCACAAGACTAGGAAAAATCAAGGACATGGCAGAATCATGACAGAACCCCCACCTTAAGGAGCGGCTTCCAGACGCTACTCAAGGTGACATCAAACACGGGACAAGACTGACTGAGACATAGAAATGAACCAACAAAACATGACAAATAACAACAAGGGCATACAAGAATACACAATGACAGGGTCCGGGTGACACATCAGAAATAATAAACAGGGAAGGGGAGGCAGAGGAACAACAAAGTCTTTGAGCTACTGTCCAGGGTGGGTGGGCGGAACGGCAGTCGTGGGACTACGGGGTGTGGGCTTAGGACGAGGGATCCGAGCGGGTCTGGGTGGTGTGGTGTGGAGTGGGATGGGGGAAAAACAGTCTGGGGTTGAGCCATGACTGCGCTCTCGGCGGCAGGCGTGGGGGCTGCGCTCTCGGTGGCAGGCGTGGGGGCTGGGGATGAGACAGGACCGAGAGGGGCTTCAAGGATCACGACAAGACGAGACATTTAATCAGAAAGGGGCTTGGCAGCAATGATGATGGGCATCTCCTGATGAGCAGAAACAGACTGCAAAACAACCTTAGCAGCAGAATCGGCCTCGGCTCACTCCTCAACCCTCACGGCTCCAGAGTCAGACACAGCTCTCCTCGTTGCAGGTTCAGCAACGGCCTCTTCTGCAGCAGCCTCTGGAACAAAACTCTCCAACGCTGATTGGGGGCCTGTGCTTACAGCAACAGGTACAGGAACAGCGTCGTCTGTAACAGCGGCAAGGAGAGGCAATGGGGGACACACTGACGGAGGACAAGAGGCTCCCTTCCTCCTCTTCTTCTTTCTGGATCGCGGAGCAGAGTCCGTAGCCAGGCTTGAGACAGGTAAGTGGGGCGTAGAGGGAGACGAAGCAGGTACTGGGAGACCACCGATGCTGACTCCCACGAAAAACGTCTTCCACGCTTTCCACGGGGGCAGAGGGACACGGGTGGTGGATCGGGAGTTGGAAGAAGCTTGGTCCTCGTGCGTCGCAACAGCTAACATACGACCCTAAGGGATGACCGGCAGTGTGACAGGGGGTGAAGATACAGGGGGACCCGGCTGCTCCTTCCCGAGACAAGCAGTCCACCATGTTGCGAAACGGGCGGCAGACCAAACTCTCTCATTCAGCAAGGGGGGGAGGACTTTGAGACCTGCGACGAGGTAGCGGTTGACCAGGGTCTCCGGCAGGAAGAACCTCCTCTCCTCAACGACCTGTGCGTACCTCTTCAGGGTCAACTCACCCTGGGGAGGGAAAGGAAGCATGCCTTTGGAGCTGTCAGCGATAGCCGAGCACCACCACAGTTCCGGGTCAGAAGGCTGAAGACAAGCGGACAAGGACTGAACGTCTGCTGGGTTCGGTTCTGGCCGGTTCATTCTATTATATGGATGAAGGTGAACCCAGGCGCAGACAGGATGCAGTGACATGAAGTTTATTATTAACAGAAAACAGAGAAAACAAAACCCACGAGGGGGCAAACAACACTGGTAGGGAAAATAAAGACTAACAACACTAGACTAAGACTGAACAGTAAACTAGACAATAAACTCACAGCAGATACAAAACTAAACAGCTCTTTGAAAAAACTCTTACAGGATACTCACAAGGGTGTATCCCTCCCCATTCGCTAAGCCTCTCCAACCCGCCGCTGTTACAGGCGACGCTTTTCCTGTACCTGTTGCTGTAAGCGCAGGCCCCCAATCAGCGTTGGGGAGTTTTGTTCCAGAGGCTGCTGGAAAAGAGGCCGTTGCTGAACCTGTAACAAGGAGAGCTGTGTCTCTGGAGCCGTGAGGGCTGAGGAGAGAGCCGCGGCCGATTCTGCTGCTAAGGCTGTTTTACAGTTTGTTTCTGCTCATCAGGAGATGCCTGTCATCATTGCTGCCAAGACCCTGTCAGAGTACTTGTCCTTGAAGTCCCTGTCTGTCCTGTCTCGTCCGCAGCACCCACGCCTGCCGCCGAGAGCGCAGCACCCACGCCTGCCGCCGAGAGCGCAGCACCCACGCCTGCCGCCGAGAGCGCAGCACCCACGCCTGTCGCCGAGAGCTCTGATCCCGAGTCAGCTACAATCAACGCCACTACAGAATCAGAGGTGATGAGTGTCGCTTCTTCTTGGGGAAGCTTTGACTCCGATACAGCCTCTAAGAACTCTGTCCCGTTACCGCTTCCTTTCCGCCTGTCAATCCCCTTGTCTCCATTCCGTTGCCTGCTGCTGCAGTCCCCACTGTCCCCGGACTTCAGTTTGTTTCCCCTGTCATGGCTCAACCCCAGACTGTTTTTCCCCCATCCCACTTCACACCACCCAGACCCGCTCGGATCCCTCGTCCTAAGCCCACACCCCGTAGTCCCAGGACTGCCGTTGGGACAGTCGCTCAAAGACTTTGTTGTTCCTCCGCCTCCACTTCCCTGTTTATTATTTCTGATGTTTCACCCCAACCCTGTCATTGTGTATTCTTGTACGGCCTTGTTGTTATTTGTCATGTTTTGTTGGTTCATTTCTATGTCTCAGTCAGTCTTGTCCCGTGTTTGATATCACCTTGAGGAGCGTCTGGAAGCCGCTCCTTAAGGTGGGGGTTCTGTCATAATTCTGCTATCATGTCCTTGATTTTTCCAAGTCTTGTGGCAGCATCATGACAGACCCATGTTTTGTGTACAAGCGCATGGTCTGTTGTTTGGGCCATGTGCTTGTGTTGTCTCGTCATGTAACTCCGCCCCCTTGTTACCCTCGTCTTGTCATTATTGTCTAGTCAGTTTCACCTGTCCTCATCATTACTGTTCCCTATTTAATCGCCTTGTGTTTGCTCTCTTGTGCCGGTTCATTGTTTGATGTTGTTTCATACTTTTGCAATCACCCTTGTGAGTATCCTGTAAGAGTTTTATCAAAGAGCTGCAATCACCCTTGTGAGTATCCTGTAAGAGTTTTGTCAAAGAGCTGTTTAGTTTTGTATCTGCTGTGAGTTTATTGTCTAGTGTACTATTCAGTCTACTTCTAGTGTTGTTCGTATTTATTTTCCCTACCAGTGTTGTTTGCCCCCTCGTGGGTTTTGTTTTCTCTGTTTTCTGTTAATAATAAACTTTGTGTCACTGCATCCTGTCTGCGCCTGGGTTCACCTTCATCCATATAACTTATATCCAAGGTACAACAAACTAGGTGTTTGTATATATATTTACAAAATACATATATACACTGTCGTTCAAAAGTTTGGGGTCTGTAAGATTTTTAATGTTTTTAAAATAAGTCACTTATGCTCACCAAGGCTGTATTTATTTGATTAAAAATACAAAACAAACCCAGTAATGTTGTGAAATATTATTTCAATGTAAAACAGCTGTTTCTATGTGAATATATAGTAAAAAGCTTAATTTATTCCTGTGATCAAAGCTGAATTTTCAGCATCATTACTCCAGTCTTCAGTGTCACATGATCCTTCAGAAATCAGTATAATATGATGATGTGATTTATGATTATTATCAATGTTGAAAACAGTTGTGTACCTTTTTTTTTGAATTATTTGATTAACATAAAGTTAAAAACAACAGCATTTATTTGAAATAGAATCTTTTGTAACATTACAAATGTCTTTACTGTCATTTTTGATCAATTTAATTCCTCCTTGATGAATAAAAGTATTGATCCATTTTATTTCCCCCAAAAAATAAAATAAAAATTCGTACTGACCCCAAAGTTTTGAACGGTAGTGTTTAATGTTACAAAAGATTATTTTTCAGATAAATGCTGTTCTTTTGAACTTTCTATTCATCAAAGAATCCTGAAATAAAAATGTAAATAACTGTTTTCAACATTGATGATAATGAAAAATTTGATCTCAGGCACTCAGCTAGGACGAGAGCACACGTGCGCCAGGCGTACTTGGGAGGTGCAGACTATAAACCTGATAAAAGTGTGCGGGGTAGCCCAACCGGCTGCCTCACAGATCTCCTGGAGGTGCACTCCCGAGAGGTGGGCCCTAGAGGACGCCATGCCTCTAGAAGAATGAGCCCTTACGGCCAAAGGTGAAGGTAAATTGCGCACCTTGTAGGCCTACTTATGGTTTGTATAGCCGGGAACCCCTAATAGGTGACCCAAAACACACTACAGTAGGTCCGACCTCCTCCAAGAAGAGGACCTCTCAAGTTAAATACCCGGAACTCTGACTGGCAGAGCAAGGAACCTCTCCTTTTCTGCCGACACATGAGTTGGAGGATGAAATATTTGCAGGACATGGACCTAGCCATGTTAGATTACACTCAAGGAACATAGCTGGGTCTCGGATGCAGGATGGCCTTAACTCCGCCGGGGCCAAACCCCAAGCAAGCTGGCGATAATGCCAGGGCTTGGAGATCTCCCAGTCTCTTTAAAGAAATAGCTAAGAGAAAGGCTATCTTGCACGTGAGGTCCTAGGCGAAGCCGACTGGAGGTATTCGAAGGGAGCCAGGGATACCCCTTCGAGAACCACCGCCAGGTCTCAGGAAGGAACCCTAGACCTGACTGTCGGTCTCATCCTCCAAATACCATGGAGAAATAGTATGACCAGTTGGTGCCTCCCCAAAGGCCCAACATTTAGTGGTGCATGGAACGCACAATGGCAGTCACGAACACCCTACGTGTGGACGGGGAGAGATTTGCAGAGAAACGATCTTGTAGAAACTCCAGAACTGAAACCATTGGGCAGTTAACTGGGCCTAACTCATGTTTTCTACACCAAGTGGAAAAACATTCCACTTGAGGCCATAAAATCTCCTAGTAGACAGAGCCCTAGAGATAAGTATGGTTTCGACCACCCCAGATGATAGACCAGCGTCTAGGTACTGAGCCCCCTCAGAGGCCAGACCCACAATTTCCACAGCTCCGGACGAGGATGGAATATAGTGCCCTCCGCCTGAGACAACAGATCCCTCCTCACAGGAATCTGCGATGGTGGAGCTATCAGGAGTGAAATTAAGTCTGAAAACCATACTCGGGCTGGCCAAAACAGGGCTACCAGGAGCAGACTGATACCCTCCTGACGGAACCCCTCCAGGACTCCCGGGAGCAGAGGGATCGGGGGAAAGCGTACAGGCGAAGCCTCGGCTAGGCCTGTACCTTGGCAACCAACCCCAGCGGGGCTGGATGAGTGAGGGAGAACCAAAGTGGACAGTGGGACGTCCCTCGAGACGCAAACAGATTCACTTCCATTGGTCCAAACCTCTGACATATCAACTCCACCACCTCTGAATTGAGTCTCCATTCCCCGGGCCTCAGCCCCTGCCTCGACTCGATGTCTGCTCCCTGATTCAGAACCCCCGGGACATATATTGCTCCTATAGATAATATTTTCCCTTGGGACCATAAAATGATCTGATGCGCCAATCTGGATAGAGGGCGCGATCTGAGTCCCCCTTGTCGGTTCAGACATTTTACTTAGTGTTGAGTCTCAACCCCCGGTTCTGAATGTGGCCAAGGACGACATCTCGATGCCGAACTGCCATTTCTGGAGACTGGGCCAATATGAGCCAGTCGTCGATGTAATTCCGTATACGGATGCTCTGAAGCCTCAGTGGAGCCAGAGCCGCATCCGTACACTTAGTGAATGTGCAGGGAGAGAATGCTAGACCGAGTGGAAGAACCCGATATTGGTATGCTTCGCCCCCTAAAGCGAACCTCACGAACCTCCTGTGACATGGAAGGATGGAGACATGAAAATAAGCGTCTTTTAGATCCATCGTGACAAACCAGTCCTTGTATCTGATTTGGTTCACGATAATGGGAATAGTAAGCATTTTGAACCTGGATCTCCTCAAAGAACGATTCGAAAGCCTAGATCTAAAATTGGCCTCAGTCCGCCATCCTTCTTTGGAACTATAAAGTACCGGCTGTAAAACATGGACTCCCTGTCTGGTAGGGGAACACTTTCTATGGCCCCTTTATCCAGTAGAGTCTGTACCTCTTGTTCCATAACCCGAGCCTGTTCTGGAACCACTGCAGTTGGTACCACCCCAGCAAACTTTGGGAGGTAGGTGACCGAACTGCAATCTGTACTCATATTTTATAATATTGAGGACCCATATAGATATATTCGTAAGGTATTGCCATTCGTCTACAAAATCTACTAAGGGAACCAGCCCCTCGAGACTGGCCTCGGGTGTTTTTCGAGCACTATTCTCGACCTCCTGAAGCGGAAGACCGGCAGGAAAAAGTCGAGAAAGATTTTGTGACCATAGTCGGTGCCCTGTTGCAGATTTTGGGGTGAACGCCACGTTCGCTGGAAATTGATGTGGCCCGAAGTGTCCAGGACGGGGGGACAACATCTTTTCCCCGAGGGCTCCTGCTCTCAGAGTTCCTACACTACAATTAGGACCTCTTTCCCGAAGCCCTCTTTGTTGGGGGGCTTTTGGGGGTTGGGGGGTTGTTCGGTTTGTTTGATGGGGGGGGGGGGGTGTAGGGGGTTGGTTTACATGCGCTTAGTGAGGCGCACACACACATTTGCACAAACACGCAAGGTCTCTCCCTCTCTGCTGTGCGCGCGTAAACAGGTAATTAAAAACAACAAACAATTTCACTCTGTATCACGACACTTACCAATCTTCCTTTCACCATTAGCGTGTGTACCGGTGTGTGTGGGCGGGAGGGTGCATAGCGAGTTTAACTTCAGACCAAACTAGAGTAAAAATGACACAAGATAAATCCTCCAGTTACTTGCAGCGCTCCGGTCTGCAACGCTCTGAAAGCTGCCACAGTTCACACCAATGCAACGAGACGGTGCGGTGCATCATCTTGATAGCACAACGACTCTTTGTACTTCTGTCCAACTTCCGTCTTTTCGGCTATTTTTTGTAGCTGGATATATATCATTTGTTTTTGCGTCTAATTCTAAATATGAATGAGGATACTCATTCCAATGAGGTTATTGATAAATCAAAT
This sequence comes from Siphateles boraxobius, assembly GCF_051911475.1. Classification (NCBI taxonomy): domain Eukaryota; kingdom Metazoa; phylum Chordata; class Actinopteri; order Cypriniformes; family Leuciscidae; genus Siphateles; species Siphateles boraxobius. The sequence continues at coordinate 7,402,767 of NW_027508810.1, forward strand.
TGTTATTGCTGTTCTTATTATTACTCCCTGACCGAGCGGAGTACCCTCAGCATGGAGACAGTGGCACACAGCTAGCCCCAGGGCCTCCGCAGAGATGCGTTTCCCCAGTGAGCCTTCTTGCACAGCCCTGTGCTAAGTCAGGGAGGAGAAGGAGCAGGTCTTGCTAGTTGCCCCTTATTGGCCCAACCGGACCTAGTTCCCCCAAACTTATGCTCCTCTCGACAGCCATTCGTGACTATTTTTTTTTTTAGATAGTTCTCAGGGACGGGGCACCGTTGGCACCCGCGTACAGACCTCTGGAAACTCCATGTCTGGTCCCGAAAGGACGGGACGTGGAGGTTCTAGGTGATGTAACACAACATGTTGTAGACACTATCACTTCTGCGAGAGCCCTAGGTTCCTACCTCTCCCTTAAATGGGAGCAGGTGGTGAGCCTCCAAGCGCTTTCCCGAGGGAGATAGACCCAGCCCTGGCTTTTCTCTGTCCCTTTTGCTCCTTGCGGTTATAACTGGACAGAATGCAAAGCCTCAGCTCTAGTCTGTTATGGAAAGCAGAAGAAGGGAACGCTCTTTCCAAGCAGAGGTTGGCCAACTGGATAGTGGTTGCCATCATCTTTGTGTGTTTATCCAAGGTGTACCCTGCCCACCTGGGTAGTGAGCCTCTCCAAAGAGAGAGTGTAGCTCCTTCCTAGGCGTTGACACAGGGTGCCTCGCTGACAGATGTTTTAGAGCTGCGGGTTGGGCGACACCAAACACGTTAGAAAAATAGCCTATGTGTCGAGCTGGTTGCTTCCCGTGGGCTCCCTTCAAATGAAGCCAGTTCACTGTAAGCCCGGTTCGAGGGTTACATACTTAAAGGAGACATTCTTTATTGTTAGTTCATCTCAGCTCAGGTACCTTAAATAATATTAACAGATTCAACTTTGAATTTTAATGCTGTAGTAGTAAATTGTGAAATTAACATTAACTAAGATAAATAAATGCTTTAGAAGTATTATATTATTTAGCTAACAAATTGAATCTTCTTGTAAATGTTTTGCCTTTTTAACTACATTTTAGTTAATACATAACATACAAAGCAAAGTTTTAGTAACACTTTATTTTGATTTTCCCCTTTAGACATTCTGTTGACTATAAGGAACATTTCACATACATGTACTAACTAACTCTCATTAGAGTATTAGTAGACTGTCTGCTTAATATCTGCTAACTCTTTATTAAGATGCTCCCCCAATAGACATTCTACTGACTATAAGCATCATGCAAGTGCATGTCAAATTATTCTACTAACCCTAACCCTACCCATAACTGTCTACTAATACTCATTAATACTCTAATGAGAGTTAATTGAGATGTATGTGCAACATTACCTATAGGTAATTTGAATGTCAAAATGTCGAAAGGAGACCATCAAAATAAAGTGTAACCACATTTGGTTCTTGACTTTTGTCAAACACAACAATCTGACAATATTTGAAAACTCAGACTACACAAACCTTGAGAAATCACAAGCTTCTGTTCCATGGTAATCAAGAGTGAAGTTCAGTATTATTTTATACAAATTAAGCCATCTTAAAAGAAATGTAAAAAGCATGAATATATTAGAGACTGTATGCCTCTGCTTTCAACTAAGATTAGAATAGAGTGTGTTCTCTGCATGATCAAATACATATTAAATCAAAACTCTTGTTAATAGAATTGCATATCTCAAGAGGCCTCAGTCTGAGGTAAAGCTGCTGATTTTTTCACTTGGCAAAGAAACATTAAGAGAAAATGGTCTCTGCCATTCTGGTGAAGCTGTAACATACACCTGTGGTGTAGAATCTGTGGATAATAAAATATCATGAAGTTTCTCTATCATGAATGTTACATCAGTTCAGAATACATCATACCAGTTTCCTTTGAGCTATGATGGGGGATGGATGCTTGTTTGTTTTCTTGGGGGCACAGTCACAGCCCTATGTGGGTGATAAGTGGGCCACTTGACCACAGGTGAGCCTGGACTGATGTTGGTTTCCAGAAAGCACAGATATGTATTCATTGAAAATGTCATCAGCCGGAGAATGTATGGCCCTCCAGAACCCCACCAGGAATATCTGCTCTCAAAACCACACTCAGCAAAAGTGTGTAATTACTGTTTCCTGAAGGAAAGGACTGACAGATTATATGTGTTAGTACTGGTTGGTCAGATGGTGACTGTTGCACAATTTTGCTAGGTTTATTTATAGAGGACCAATTTAACTGTGCTACATTTTCAAATTTCTTTAGTGTGTAATGTTGCTGTTTGATGATGAAAAAGAACGACAAAGTTACATTGTACAAACTTGTTCCAACCGGAGTTATTTTCTATATCAGTTAGTTTGTAATGTGTTGAAAGTTTGACATTTCCTAAACATGCTCGAAACGGTTTACCAATCATAACACACTGGTCCAGCTGACCAATTTGATGACTATGGGGGAATGCCTTTGCATGACTTCGTCCGAAGCAAGTATGCAACAATTCCAATCCTGATTGGTGCAACGTCCCCCCAGTGACGCGTGACGGCACACCGCAGAAGCTATAAAGGATAGTTGGGAAAAATCTTTGTCTTTAGCAAGCTCTGTGTTTCTGTCCGTCATATTCATTGTTCGTCTGTCCCGTAGGCCAAATAACAATAGTGATATGGCAAATAGGCAGTTTAGATCGTGTGTGCCTCCTTGCCCCGTTGCATTATTGGTGGGGACACACACAATCTGTTGTATAAGCTGCATGGTAGTGGATCTCTAAAGGTGGCTGACTGCACTCACTGTGAGCACCTGACACTCGGGATGCTCTGCTACCGCCTGGCTCTCTTTGATGAGAGATGCCAGGTTTGGGTCATGGGGATCACAAATGGAGCTCGTGGAGGAGCATGAGACGGGCCCAGCCCTTTCTCAGCTCTTACCTTCGGGCTCCAGTGCTGTCACACAGGATCCGGAAGCCCACTCTACAGCTTCTTATCCCCTTAGTTAGAACCCTATGTTAGGGTTATCCAGCTTTGATGACCTGGGTATCGTAAGCAGAGAGGCAGGGGAGTTAGAGGATTTACCACCTGTATCCCCTCCTTATGAGGAGCTGGTGGAGGTTGTTACCCATGCTGTGGCCAAGTTAAAAATCTATTGGCCGGCCGAGAAGCAGGAAGTGCATTGTAAAAGCAAGCTGGATGAGCGCTTCCTGCCAAGTAAAACTCAACCTCTATGTCCGGGCCTTCCTTTCTTTGCAGACCTCCACACCGAGGGGTCAAGATCCTGAAATAAGCCTTTCTCTTCCCGTATTTCCAGCCCCACGATCTACAATTATACTTCAATCCTATAGAACTATATTTATTCTTTGGTGGGCAAGGCTTCAGGCTGGTACATGCCTGCACACAATGGCTATTCTGCAGACATACCAGGCTGACCTGCTTAAGGACCTGGACAAAGGCATGAGGGACAGGTCAGACATTATTAAATAGCTACTTCATGCCACAGACTGTCTTTCCAGGTCACCAAGGAGACGGCCTGTGCCAGATCCCGCTCCATGTCAGCCCTGGTGACTACAGAGAGACACCTCTGGTAAAATCTTTCTGGAATAAAGGAGAAAGATACATCATTCCTCCTGGCCTTTTCGGCGACACAGTCAGTTCGGTCTTCAAGAGGTTTCATGAGGTTAAACGACAGTTAATGGTTTTCCAAAAAAGTATTCCAGGCCCCAGCCATAAGCCTCCAGCTCCTCACGTAGATAGCAACAGAAGGACAGTGTTGCTTCTCAAACCACCCCCCAACCCCCTCAACGAGCTTGGGGTCAAGGCAGCACTCTCACCCGAACCCCCCCCCCTATTCCTATTTTGAGGAAGGCTTTGGGAAAGAGGTCCTGACACCATGCTTAGGCCTCTTGGTGTTAGCATGTTGTTAAATTAACAGTGTGATTCTCTAATAAGCATAACAATACACAGCCTACATAAATAATGGGTAAAATAGTAACATTTTATTTACAGTGAGCATATGTTTTATAACTATTTTTCAATATTGAATGAAATCTAATAAACAATGCTGCAATAAAACTTGGCTAAAATGAAGTCTCTTAGGAGGCAGCAGCATAATGAAGTTGACTTCCTTATGCTGTCTACGTTTTGGAACAGAGCCACAGTTTGTGTGCTGACTCAGTGTAGTGGATACAATTTGTCAATTTGGTCTTTAAGACAAAACTGAACATAAAATATTGATCAGAATATTAATACTGCATGTGTTTTGAAACATGAACACAGTACAAAATTGACAAAATATACAAGAGCACGATACAAGTAAAAACATCCTGACACAGTCATTGTGAAATTACTTTATTTATTGTTTGTCTGTTAGCATTGTTTACTTAAAATGAAGCACCTGAAAGAACCCTTTAAGGATCTACTGTATATAGAACTATTATTTTTCTAAAAGTGTAGCTGATCAGGTGGCTTTTTTTGTCAAAACCTAGCATTTAGTAGTTTTGTCTCAGTATGTTGTTGTGTTGTATTTGATCAGCTTTAGGATATCATACATCTTAAGTCCTAAGTCTTTCATAAGCATTTTTCTTGAAATGTACTGCATTGGCATCAGCTGCTGTTCAGCCCACTTCTCCACTTTACTGCTGCACTTCTCAGACCTGCCCTGCAGCTGACTCATGAAAAATGGAGCACTTCACACATATTTTCATCTAATCTGTCCCTCTCGATTCTTAAAAATATTTGTTTTTCTCTTATAAATAGATGTAGAAAAAGAGAGAATGATGGAGTAAGGTGGAAAAATATGCTGAAACCATATGAAAAAGATTGTATTTTCATGATTTGAATCAGTGCATAGCCAACATCAAATGTATAATACGTAGGTACCTGTAGATAAGCAATAACTTTTGCCATTTAATTACGCCCATGGCTCATTTTGTTCTGCCAGACATGAAAAAAAAAGTTGTTAGTTTTGCGTAAGTGTATGCATAGTGATTAAATTTTCGTTTAGCGTGCAATGCAACTTTTTGTTTTAACCAAGCAAACCTGAGCTGACATTCAGTGACTTTCAAACTTAATACATTTTTAGTTCATGGAAAAGAGCAGTTCTGACATTTTAATTATAACTCTGTTATATATATATATATATTGAAAGTTGCATTTATATCCATTCAATTAATTCCTCCAGACTTATGTTCATTCAGTTTCAGAAAACTTTAATGGCCCCCAGAATATTTTATTTTATTTTATGAATATGTAAATAGTCAATATATCAAAAGAATCTGGATTAAGGATCTACATAAAAAAAAAAAAAATAGCTTCAAAATTTTTTAAATGATGCGTCTATTTACCAAGGCTTTTCCCACTAACTCTGCCCACCAATTGTCTGTTTGTGCCACACACATTTGCAAAATAAATCCTACTGATAACAGGATCCGTGGCATAGTTCTTATGGTGGGTGGTGATACCCTTTGACGCAACCGACCTGAGTTCGAATCCACCTTTTTCCTATCCCATTCTTCAACCTTTTCCCATCGCTTATCAGCTTGGAGAGTAGTTTATTTTAAAACAAAATGAAGAAATGAATGATGTTTTTAAAGGTTAGGGTTTGGAGGAGGTGTAGTTTAGAGACAAGTATTGTCCCAAAAAAGAAGCATCCATTTCTGATTTGAATGAACATAATCATGTACACTGAATATGATGTTATTATTGCACTGTTCATAATACACTGCGATATACTGAGGTGAAAATAGTATCTGCCCCTATGAGAAGAAAGTACTGCAATTTTTACTTAGTGTGAAGAAAATACTTTTTGTTGATATTTGCACTGTGTAAATAGCATCTATTGCTATTTTCAACTAAATGCCGCTGCCATTATTTTCTTTTTCAACATATGCACACACAAACACACACACTCTCGCTTGGTAGTCCATCGTATCCGATTATGACATTCCACTTCATTTACGGTGTACTCTTTCATGACTGTAGAGTCCAATCCTTGATCCACAAATTTTATTACATATTGGGCATGTAAAGGCTGAGACACACACACACACACACACACACACACACACACACACACACACACACACACACACACACACACACACACACACACACACACACACACACACACACACACACACACACACACACACACACACACACACACACACACACACACACAGACAAAGCTGAGAAAATCACATTTGAGTTTGAGTTGAGTCCATCAAGACCCCCAAAACTTGTGCTGTCATAAACCTCTTCGTGGGTTAGACATTTTTTTGTTTCTAACGTTAGCCAGTTTTAATTGATATGTTGTTGAATGTTTGGTGATCACATTAGCTTACTTATGCTAAAAAAAATATATATGTCTGGATCCGAAATCGCATACTTCCCTACTATATAGCTGAAAAATATACGTATTATACATACATTATACAACAGTATGTAACAAAAGAAGTTTGACCGAATTCACAGTACTTATAAAATAAACAAAAAGTACCCAGATGACCCACTAGTGCCAGCGAGATTCTGAAACGTGCACACTATGGAAACTTTACTATCCCATGAGGCCAGGGTAGAGGATTTGTGAATGTACAGTAGTACGTCCGGATTACATTCATACTACACACATTATATAGAATGTACTTTCTTAGCGGTCGTGAAGTAATTACTTATTTAAAATAATTACCTACATAAGAGAGTAAGGAGTTCTATTTGCTGCTTCTTGTTTATGCAGATCTTCTGGGGTGTGGGGTGGTGATGGCGCAATGGATAAGACACATGCCTTTGGTGTGAGAGACCTGGGAATCCACTGTGAGACACCAATGTGTCCCTGAGCAAGACACTTAACCCCTAGTTGCTCCAGAGGCGTGCGACCTCTGACATATATACAGCAATTGTAAGTCGCTTTGGATAAAAGCGTCAGCTAAATGAATAACTGTAAATCTTCTTCTTCGCTAGTTTTTTGGATCTGGAAATGCTGTAGTATTTCAGAAGATCCATAACATATCAGTGAAAACATGGATTGCTTGAAGAACTCGTCAATGGTGGGGAAGCGTTGTGTCATTAATGATAAAAAATCTCGTCAGTGGCAAAGTTCTTTTTATACTTAAAATGGCACGTGCCACCTCAGCTTGAAGGCACATGACTTCTGCCTATGACAATAACTTTAAAGTATTTCATCTGCATGTCACAGATTCCTTGAAACGGATCCATGCACAGGTGCACACAGACCCACACCATGACGGCAGCAGGTTTATTTATTTTCATCGTATGACTCCCTGCAGCTTCTATTATGTGCTAAACTGTAACACTTGACTGCTTGTGTCTCAGCATAGGAAAATCTCTCTTTCTCTCTCACAGTCTCTCTCTTCTTCTCAGCCGGGACAGAAAGCTCTCCTGCAGAGGCTCAGGATTACACCCACATGTGCTTCTTTCCTGTCATGGTTGTAAACATATTGGACCACCACCATGCACACACTGGTGAAAATCCATGTCTCCTACTGCTTTTAGCTGACTGACAGCGGCCCAATTAGAGAAGCCCGCTGTCTCCACATAAAGCGCATAGACATGCCTGAGTCAGAGTCTTCCCCTCTGCAGGATACCGCATGCAGATATCTCTCCGTACTATCTAAATATAGTCCAAACCGGAGAATAAGAGCACCGTATCTGACATGAGAGTGCTGAGGTGGAAACTGGTGTGCTGAAAGCATTAGTTAGTTTTCATGGTTGAGAGATCTTGACTAGTTGCAAAAAAATACATAGGCAAATGCTTACGAGTCAATGACTGGATCATTATTGAAGTGATTATTATGTTTCTGGCATGTTATATGTTTGTCAACAGTTCTTCTAACCCTAATTGATGGAGTGTGTAGCTTTTCATTTCTTAAACAACCATGTAGAAAGACATGTCATGGGCATATTCCAGGATGACAATGTCAAGATTCATCAGGCTCAAATTGTGAAAGAATGGTTGGGAGGGAGCATGAAGAATCATTTTCACACATTAATTAGCTCCTCTGAGTCCAGACTTTAACCGCATTGAAAGTCTTTGGGATGTGCTGGAGTAGACTTTACAGAGTGCTTGACTCTTGCATTGTCAATACAAGATTGTGAGCAAAAATTGATGCATATCTTGATGGAAACAACATATATATCCAATTTTACAATCCAATTTTACACTTTTACACCAGTTGACGCCCCTTTCAGCTGTCTCGGCTGCGGCTCTTCAACTCAAACATCACAATTACAGCTCTTGTGAGTGCTAGTGACGGCATGTCTCAAGAGGTAAACGTAAGCTACTTTCAATAAAAGGTCCAACATATTAGGAATACATTTAGCTGTGTTGATATGTGTCATGAGTAAGAGATTGAGTAGGCAAACTTTCTGTCTAGAGCAAACACGAGTTTCTTGCATATAATAAACCCACCAACGCATCTGCACCGGGCACATTTTTAACATGAAGGAGTCTACAATGGACACATCAAAGTGAATATTATAAACTGGTACATTTGTCTTTCTGAACAGGGGCATGATGAAGCTGTATGGTATTGAAGCGTACATTGTAGCATGTAACATCGCAATGGCCCGTTCGCTTTGACATGTTCATGTTTAATCTTTGAAGGTCTAAATGTATGAATTTTGGCTTGATTTTCTGTAACCGAAGCTGAATGTCTTTTCCCATCTAAAGCATCATTCATGGTTCCACACGGCTAAAACACTAGCCGCCTCTTTCACACAGCAATCCCGGTAAATAACCGTAAAATTGCCAGAATGGCTTTACCGGTATCTTAGCGGTATTATACACAAATATGCTGTTCACATAAGCAATGTCATTCTTTCTTTTTACCGGTAAGAGACCATTCACACATCAGCTCCAAAATACCGGTAAATTCTGTGATGTCAGACATCGGAAGTGATCTTTAAATGCTGCGCAGTTGTCTTCATCCCGAGAAGCGTTTCACCATCAGTTCAATTTGAAAACAGTTTTTGATGTCTGAGTGAAAGGCATGTGATCAAAAAGTGTTTTTGCTCTTAAAAACACAAGATGCACATAATAGTATTCAACTGTAGAGCCGCAACGCTGATGAGTGGAAAAGAAGGCTGGGTCTCGAGCGCAACAGGTTGAAAAGCTGCTAGACATGGCACAAAGGTCAAAGATGATCATCTTCTGCATATTTAAATAGAAAAAAAAAACTATTAAAAAGCTTACTGTAAACAGCGCTGAGTTATCACGTCACCTCCATAAGAACTTTATGATTGGCCCAAGCAGACTTCTTATGTCAGTGCGTTCTGACCTCGTACGTGATCATCCCGGTACTCTTCATTCCACGTTCACACAGAGCACATTACCAGTAATTTACTGCTAATGTTACAACATCTCATACTGGTAAATTGCAGGAACCAATTTACAGGTATTTTTGAAAAGGTCCTGTTCACACATGATCTCTTACCGGTAATTTACAAGTAAAGATGTATATGTGTGAAAGGAGTTGCTCTTTGGCTCAGCCTGCTACAGTAGCCACACCCCAAACTCACACTATTGGTTGAGTTGGAAAGTGATTGATGGATCTGAGCAGACTGCTCTCTGTTTTGATGATTCTTGGGAGGCTCAGTGTTTACACTTTTGGGGGATATTGGCCCATGAATGGCATACTAATAGTAGTCGGTTTCACTTTAATTTTGATGGTCCCTTTAACACATTCGGTTGTCTATAAGTAACATTGCACCTTCATGTCTACTAATTCTCATCAGAGTATTAGTAGAGCATTAGTAGACTGGTAGGGTTAGGGTTAGAATGTAGAAGTTGACATGTAGTTTAGGGTTGTGTCGACGATAGTATCGTGTATCGACGATAGTCTGAGATTTCGCCGATGGCAGATGCCTTTGATCAATATCAATACGATATTGGCTCGTTTTACCATGAACGTATTAAATCATTATTATTAGTATTATTATAATTATAAATCTAGTATTGTTATTAAATGAATATTAGGAACTACAATTAATTTGTCTTGCCTAAATTCATAACGATATCACTTGCCTAACACTTGCGAACAGCGCGTATGAGGACTCCTCTAAGAAAATGTTTTTAAAACAGAATAAAAAACTAGGCCTACATCCCACATCAACATTGAATTGCAAGGTGATCCATTCACAAATTGTCAAGAGTGCTTGTTTTAACAGACGCACGCATATCTTATACAGATCCAAGATGAAAACGGCATCGTTGTTCATCGTCAGTATTTTGTTTCCAAAGCACATTAACAAAAAGTTTAATGACACTAATAACACTAAAACAATACAATTACTAAATATTAATAATAATAATAATAATAATATTATTGCTAAAATTATATAGGCCAGTCTTTAGTTCACGAACACAGCACAACTCTGCCATCTGTGAAAATCAAAAGCAGCTTCAAACACTTGTTTAACAATAAATATTCTTCTAATTTTTTCACTGTCATCATATAGGTCCACAAGAGAAATATAAAGCCAGTAAATTAAGCTAGTTGCTATACTGTTATATCGATTGTCGTCTCTGAGAAAACACAGCGTTTATGCAGCGACAGATGCTGAAAGCTCAGTCCGTTTCTACTTACACTTTCAGGAATGAGCGCGTTTACATGCACGTTCTTAACCCGATTATTCTGAATACACTGACAATGCATGTGGTCATGTAAACGCATTAACCTGTTTTCCTGTATCAGAGTCAAGCCATAAGTTTAAGTATAAACCGATCGACTCAGCCAGATTTCTGCCCCTTACTCTGATTTCACCCGGCATTTAAAACACATGAACCCGCGTTCTTTGGGCTTATTGAAGTGCGCATATGTGAAGTGCATCCAAAGAGAGAGAGCACTGGTGGGAGGACATATATTGCAAACTCCGACTCTTTCTTGACCTTAGAGATTATTAAAACGTGTTTTCATCTCATGCCGAAGTACAGTCAAAATGATGATTAGGATCTTTTTTTTTACCTCACTATACCGGGAAATAACCTGATCTAGTCTAGTAATAAACACTCCACCTTTGCTAGAAAAATAGAAACAAAAAATATTCTCGTATAAAATTAAGTAATAAAACAAGTAAATTAATGAGTAAATAATCAAGTTAATAATCAAATAAGTAAGCCCCGCCCCCTCACGATAATATCGTGTATCACCGATCTCACAGGCTAACGATAGGACGATATGAAAATGGAGCATATCACCCAACACTAATTACTTATATTCAGTATAGTGTCTGTTGGAGGAGCATCACAATAAAGTGTTTGCAGATATTACGCAGACACTCCACTAACACTCTAATAAGAGTTAGTTGACATGTAGTTGCAAAGTTACTTATAGTCAACAGAATGTTCAAAAGGCACCATCAAAATAAAGTGTTTACTAGTAGTCAATGGAAAATGAAAGCTTTAGCGTAAGTTCTGCCAGGAAGACTCAACTGTTATGTCACTTATTACCTTCATATCTAACCAATCGTGTTTTACTACTTGTGTTATAAAAGATCCTTATTTACACATGTCTGAGTTCCCAGATGCTGACGCCAACATTCATCTCCATCCTCCCCACCACCACCAAGATGGTCCCCGCCTATACCTACCAAGGGGTCGGCTGCGCCCCTGCCTTCGTCTTCAGGCAGGAAATGAAGATTTCGTTTCCCTCAAATTGTGAGCTACGGACTGGGGCTACCCCCTAAAGCTAACTTTATAACACAATACTTGCTTGCTGGCTGTTAATAAATTAATGCTTCGTTACGTCATTTTGCCTCCTGATTCTTTCTGGTAGAAATAAACTGGGTTAAGAGAATGTATTTTAACATTAAAAATATCTTACATCGCCTACACCTTTAACTTCTATTGAGCCTGGAATATTCCTTTAAGTGTGGTAAGTTCACTGTAACACACGACCTCATGTGGTGTATTTCTTTAACTTACACCTGCTGTGCTTTGTGAGCTTGCCACGTTTTACATTCAATGCAATATGTAAACACATAAAAACTATTTTCCCTTAAAAAGGATAAGTTGTCACTGACAGCAGTTGGCAAACATTTGCGACTTGCGAACGCTGAGCCATGTGTACTTGAACAATTATTTGCCAGCTGTACCATCCCTCACATCAGGGAATACGGCCTCTCAATCAATCACACTTTGGATAGGTGCTATATGGTCTGTTTTACTGGCATCCACTTGCTGGTGGGGTTTGCACATTATTTTGGAGTCAGGTACCCCTATGACAGTTTCATGTCTCCAGCAGGGGAGATTTAGAGCCTGTGCGGTCAAGTTGAATTAGAATCGATGACAGATGACACAAAGACAGATGTTAGTGCATCATACATACATCTAGGCACTGACTTGCTGTTGAGTTGTTCATAAATCTACCTTAGGTTGCTGATGACCACACATGCAACTCTCTAATGGTCATGTGTTAGTCCTGTATGCACAAGCATAAAGACCTCTAAACAAAAACTACAAGGAATATTCTTTATGAAGATGTGTAGATACAATGTGTAGATGTGGTAAAATCAAAAAATAATCTGACAATAATTCTTAAATTCAGCATAAAACAGAAGTTGCGATGGTCTTTTCTTCCCTATTGTGACGTATATCCAAGTGAAACAGCTTATGGAACAAGAAAAAATGTAGGATGGGACTTGATTTTGTTTATATGGAATTAACTGGATAGTTGTGGTTTGCAATTGGTTGATCTCATGTGAGTGACAGGTTTTCCCGCCCTCATGCCAGTAAACACATCATCAGAAAAGAGAAGAGATGTTGCTGCAAGCTGAAGGGAAAGTTATTTTTTTATTAAAAATTACATGGATATATCATTTTGTAATACAGATTGCAATATTCCATTAAAAACAAATAAATAAAACTATACAAAAAAATATGTCAACTTTGAAACCATATGTATTTTGAAAAGTGATATTCAAATAAACTTGAATTTAATTTAATTAATTTGTAAACCCTCAATACATCATAAACATTATTGAATTTGAAATAGTTTGTTCAGACTGTGCAACTGTGGTTGGCTAGTTGGAGTAATATTTTTATGTAGATTCCAAGTAATCCCAAATATTAGTATATAACTCACTAAAACCATTGTGTGCGTGTGTGTGACAACACAGAATGTGATGTCTGTCAGAGATGTGTGTGGTCCAGCAGAGAGCAGGCCATTGGGTGTGAGTAGTTCATCTGTGGCTAAGATTGAGAGTGGCCATCGGGGACTGTCACCTTGTTGATCAAATCATAGAGAATGAAGAAAGCCTGACGGACATGTCGGGTCTCAGCTCTAACTGGGAACTGAGGTATTATGGGAGGGATAATGCTACATTGATGTATTTTTCAATGTCTTTATAGTGCTGCTGCTGTACTTTCTTGAGTGTGCAGGGCTCAGCAAACCAAAGGAAATGCTTTGAACCATGTGACATTATCTATTATATACAGTATTATTAATCTTAGGGGAGGTGAACACATTTGTATTTTTAATCTATTCAAGTGGAATTATACAACCACTTAATAGTGTAAAACTCAAGAAATGCCATAATGTTTTTAATATTATACATGTACCCCATTATTGATATAATTAATTAGATTAGTGTTTCCCAACCCTGTTCCTGGAGGTACACCAACATTACACATTTTGGGTGTCTCCCTTATCTGACCCATTTATTTCTGATCAAGCTGATCAGTTGATTCAGGTGTGTTTGATTAGGAAGAAGATGTGTAGTGATGAAGTGCTCCAGGAAGAGGGTTGGCAAACACTGCATTAGATATAAAGAATGAGAGTAAATACTGTATTATTGTACAGATTGTTAGGGACCCCTATGAATCCCCCACTCCCTTGTCAAGTCAAGTCACCTTTATTTATATAGCACTCTTTACAATAGAAGAGAACCCAGACTCAGTTCTATAGGGGCCAGTTCTCCTCTGGCGAACAAACGAACAGTGTATGATTATGATTCAGGCAGCATTATAGGTCAGAAGTCAGATTGGATTGGAAAATTCAGAATATTATCCAGTTCCATCTGGACGAAACCCAACACCCACCGACATTCTGTTTTCTGTTATAATGTTAAAACATAAACAACATTAACAGTAAAGTGGTGGACTGCATAGAAATATATATATATATATATATATATATATATATATATATATATATATATATATATATATATATATATACATATACGGCTGTGTTAAAGCACCAATTGTTTTCCTATCTGAAGTGACTACAGGACCCTGCTAAGCTTGGTAGTGTGAGACAATGAACTGTAAGTGTAACAGAAGAAAGGACCAGCACTCATGTGCACATTAACCTTTGGACTGCTGTTCTACTCACTGTACACTTTCTTCATAAACTGGGCTTCTACATTTGAGGACAAAGGATTGAAAGATTGTCTCCCGGAATAACTCATGCATACTTTCAGTTGGAGCTGATTTTTTTTTTCTTTTGAAATAAAAGATCATTTATGTCCAGTGGGGGATCGATCAGATATGCTACTAAAAACATTTTGCCACTGTGTCATGAATCCCATGTTTTTTATGTTTTAGTACGTTTATTCTTTTGTCTTACTTCTTTTGGTTTACCTTCTTGTGGTTTGTTCCTGTTTGCCTTTGTCTACATAAAACTGAAAAAAATGCTATCTTCGGTGGACGCATTTCAAGTTAGGAAGGCATCAAGGCACGTCCGAATCCAAAGTTAGCTTCACTTCCTGACTCTGGAGATATTCATCTTATCGATTATTGAAGGCAGCATAGATGTATCTGTCAGGATACAGGCACGGAGTCAGAGGTAAGTGAATCCAAACACAGCTTTATTTAACGTGACACAAGTGCAAATGTGAGTATTTCAAGGTTCAGGTGCAGATTCGCTGAAGATCACTACGTGCGGGGCAGAATACAGGTGAGCAGGTCCTCTTCAGGTTAACTGATGTCAATCAGTCACAGATCTTTAATACTTGTCTTTTCTCTTTCAGATGCAATCACGAGCAAGACAACTCGGCGTGAACACAGGGGCTCAGGAGAATACAGGGTCTCGGGGAACAAGGATCCAGACAGGTTTTCGGAGAACAAGGATCCAGACAGGATTTCTGAAGACAGTGGAACAGGAATACAGTGGTTAGTAATTCACAGGTGAGTATACGTTACTTGGCTGGTACTGGAAGTATCGGAGACCACGGGAAATTGTCTGTTCCTGTTGGAGGCTTGACAAAGACTGAGGCCGTGGTGAGTGTTTTTATGCTGAGGTTGATTGGGCTTACTGACTGTGAACAGGTGCAGGTGATTAGTATTCTGGGGAGAGTGATCGTTGTGTGGTGAAGGATGTTGAGTCTGATTGGTTCCTGACAGTATCCTTCGCTTCCGTTGATATCCCATAATCCTCTGTGTTCTATTCATTGACAGTTGAGCTAGAAAAAGAAAGATGGCATCTGGAAGTTGCATTTGGTTGTAAGTTTGTGTGTAAATGTTTGTTTTTGACTAACGTTTTCCACTTATGATGTAATTTCTAACTAGAAATTATGGAAACACTTTACAATAAGGTTCATTAGTTAACATTAGTTAACTACATTAGTTAACATTAATTAATAATAAACTGCACTTATACAGCATTTATTCATCTTTGTAAATGTTAATTTCAACATTTACTAATACTTTATTAAAATCTTGCTCACATTAGTTAATGCACTGTGAACTAACATGAACAAAAAATGAACAGCTTTATTTCTATTAACTAACATCAACAAATATAAATAAATACTGTAACAAATGTATTGCTCATTGTTAGTTCATTTTAGTTAATACATGAACTAATGTTTAATAAATTAACCTTATTGTAAAGTGTTACCGAAATTACTATAGTAATTAAATATTTGTAATTAAATAGTTCTCACCAAAGTTTGCTCTATTTTGCTTTAGATAATTAAACTTTTTCGCTGCCTCACAAGTCTGTCCGAAAGCAGTTTTGTGAGGTACATTTGTTTGCAAAAGCTGCTTGCAGAGCCTGAAAAGTACAGTTTATTAAGTCATTTTTTTGTATTCAGATATTTTCCCTGAATAAATAAAATATTAAACTTGTGTACATTCTGTTTTATCAAATTTTTTCTGTTAATGTATGATTTCAAACCACAGTTATGTTTCAGAAAGACATATGTAGCTTCATATTATTTGTTGTTATTATATATTCATTTATGTCTTTAGAAGCCAGATGAGAGTACACATATATTGTCTTTAAGGCTTTTATGTTTGGACAGACTTTTTCCACCATTAAGTTTCATACCAAGATCATTACCCTTTGCAGAGAAGTTATTTGTACTTTCATTTAACTTATGTGTGTATGTGTATATCGCTTCAATACACAACATCAGCAGGAAGACACACTTCACTTATTTCACTCCATTGAATCAACGCTTGAACTTTCTGTGAACTAACTAGTTATGCATAATTTCAGATTTTAACACGCGTGGTGAATGAAACAATGATCTTGAGTCTATTTTCCACATACTTCAATAAGCTTTTAATAACACTGCAATATATGACATCTTTGAATAAATATTTCCCAGAGCATCTTTGTTTTGCTTGGATGGTGTATGTTTTATGTATTAAACTGCATCACATCACATTTGTGTAAGTACATAAGTGTGTGCACTGATTAATTAATTTCCCCTCGCAACTGAATCAATCATGCGACATCCACCACATAAACTTTGTTTGTAAATGAACAAACTGGAATAGTCTTAGTGGTCTGCGATCATAAAGGATAAGCTGCAAAGCCATTATCGTTTTTCCCCCTCAATATCCTTGCAAATTTCCATAAGCCTCTGATAATGAAAGAAAAACTTGGAGGCTCTCTCCTCCGTGGCTCTTTGATCAAAGGGAATGTATATTAGATGAGACACTCCAGTTAGCATTAATGCAATTCATTTCATGTGTTTATTCATAATAACTTCCCTTTGTCTCTGCTGTAGTGTTGTAGAAATTTGATAACAGAACGTTCACATTAAAACCAGGAAAATGCATTTGTTGTGACATCACATAGATCCTGAAATAATTATTTACTTACCTAATGTCGAAACTCATACGTTGTTCTTTTTTGAATAAAAACTTTTTTTTTCACATTTTCAACTTTCTTTAGTGTGCAATCTTGCTGTAAAATGAAAAAAAGACCTGAATAGTTAAAAGCATAAACTCATGGAGTTATTCTCGAAACCAGTGTCCACTGTTTCTGAACACCCTGAAACGCCCTCGTTGTAGTTTTGAGGGTTTTTTTCCGGGAACAAAAACACTTCACAATATCCATCATTTGAATAATTCCAGCTAAAGGCATACAAAATAAAGATGCAAGGCCTGGTTGAGTTGCAGTAGTAACGTGTTGAAACTTCAATTCCCAAACACGCTCAAAGCTCTTGACCAAACACAACACACCAGCCGACCAATCAGAGAACATTGCACTTTTCAGAAGGAGGGGCTTCATAGAGACAGGAACTAAAAATAGAGCATTACTGACATACTGGGAAGAGAGTTGCTGCAACAGTGGAAAATAATGTAAAAAAACAAAGAATATATTTTTTTTTTGGAACATTCATGTATGAAATCCTAATTTAGTTGTCCCTAAAAACAAAATCAAGACTTTGTAAAAGTGCGTAATATGGTATGTTAAAAGATGAGTAAATAATAACATAATTTCCATTTGGGGGCTAACTATTCCGTTGATTAGGAAATGCTTACATTGTCATATTTGAATTTCTACCTGACACATTACTTATTCTGCACACATGCACAGTGTGAGGCTTGATGTAATTACTTTCTTCTCATGGTGTTTTGAAGCTAAAAGGGCCTGTAATAGCAAATTAAGCATCTTCCGTTTTGCACGTCCAATAGCAGTTAGGAGGATTTGGAGAGCAAACAGTGTGTGAATCTTGACTGGAGTTTGAAATAGGTTTGGATCACTGGAATCAGTCTTCAGATGCTCTTCATCAGTGGTGCATATTATAGCCAGCTGAGACCCGGAGCTCCAATGAAAACACAAACGCTCGAAAACACTGACGAAGATGTACTGAAAGATTAAGTCAACTCAAGTCAAGTCACCTTCATTTACACAAAACAGATTGTTTCAAAGCAGCATGTACTGCAGTGATAATACGAAGTTAATACAACAAAGATTGTTTTGGCTGTAGAGAAGAAGAAAGTCATTGTCCAGCTTCAATTTTTGATTGATTTTCATAGTAAAAATGATTGGTTATAAACTTAGGGTCTGCTTACAAGACATCGTTTTCAACTAAAAGCAGAAAACTTTTAATGTGTTCTGGCCATTCAGGGAGCATCTTACAGCATTATATAATTACTGGCATGCATATTACAGCATTTTTAGTCATTTCTGCGGATATTTTAGAAATGTTTATATTTTTTTTAAATCGGTAGACAGAATTTAGATTGCTCCTTGCTGTGTAAACCATCATACAATTCAAACATTTTGTTTTCCACTTAAGGCCTACTCCTACATTGCAGCTTTTTCAAGTCTTTATATATTGGATGAAACATGAAGCTCTCAGTTATTAAAGATGGAAACCATATTAGTTTTATTGGTCCCACTTTATATTAAGTGTTTAACTAACATGTACTAACATTTAAATTAATCATTTGATACAATGCACTTAAAGTACATGCATGTTTTAACATTATTTAAAAAATGCCTGAATGTTATTGCATCTGTAATTAATTGTATCACAATACCACAATTAAATGAAAATACTGGAGACTTTTCATTCACTGGTTTGAGATGATATTGTCTTTTTTTTTCACGTCCTGGGTGCTAAATACATATTCCAGATTTGTTTTAAATTAAATTTAATTTAATTTAATTTTTACCCTTTCTCTATTCAGTGTTTAATTATATATTTTTATTTTACTTGCATTTTTATTTTTATACAATTTCGTGATTAAAATAAGTTATTATTACAGGTCTTCATTTCTTTTTCTTTTTTCTCTAATCAATGTTTAACATTTTTTTTAAAATAATTTTAATGAATTTGTTTTCATAATTAAGAGTGAATTTACATTAAGAAGTATGCCAGGTTTTCAGTTATTTTCCTTTAATTTAATGATACAAAATTACATTTATCACATTAGACATGCAACAACTTTGTGTTTCAAATGTATAGGACAACTTCTTTAAACTTTAACAGTGTGCACAAACGATCTAGTTGATATTATTGATTTTCCAAGTACAGAAGTGGAAGCTGCACTGAATTACAAGGTCCTGTTTTGTTGTTTGTTCAGCCTCACTGTCATTAATTCATTGACTGAAAAGGGCTTTAAATATCCAGAAAGGAAAACGACCTTCTGGTGGCCAGAGCCGGCATCTTTCAATCTAATTAAAACCCTACTCCAAAAAAAGTATCACTTCCTTCCCAATTTGCTGCAGTCTATCCACACTTTATTCCTTAAATATCCTCCAGACAAAAGCTTGCCAGCCCCACGGATCAAACTGAAATCTACCTCCTTTTGAAGCGGTAATAAAAGCCGGAGATATCGTAGCATGTCATCCTAGCTCGCCCTGCGTGTCACGTGGGGTGCGATCGCTTCAGCGTGCCAGACACGCTCACTTGGAACCCAAGATGATACTGCATTGATAATGGGGCCAACACCCTAAGAATGGAAAACATGCAAACATGACATGGAGTTATTCAGTGTCAGGTCTCTCAACCTCAGATGCAATGCCTTGGAGATATGTGATTACAGTGTGTGCCATTCGCCTCCAATTAGTATATTGGGTGAACAAGGGACGAGAATAAATGCCTAAATAATTGAATCACCGGATGTCTGCTTCAACTTTGTGCTCTAAGTACGTCACAACAGACTGCTTTTGTTCAGATGGTAATTGGGGAGTGATGGAGGGAGATGATGTTTAGAGTCTATAGCTCTTAATTGTTCAGGCCAGGATTTTGCAGTGTTGGGTGTTGTGTAATTTAATATGTGTGACATATGTACTGTATCCTATTTTTGATAGTAGGAACATGTTGATGTGTTTTACATGAACAAAAGTGCTGTTGAACTAAATGTCAGCAAGGCTGTAAAGGCCCTGAAATACTCTTCTCGAAGTTCTTTTTCGTTCTTCGCTTAGGGGTAAACCGAAATTCGAAATACACAACCAGCATATACTGTAAGCGAAAATCTGACAGCGCCCACACTGCTGAGAGCGCTGTTTAGTTGAAAATGTAAAAATGTGATGCACACTTTCCTCTCAATAACAAAATAAACACACAACAAAATTGAGAAAACAGCAAGCATTTTTTAATAAAGCATTAGAAAAGCATAAGATCATAGTGTTCCTTAAAACTTAATAAATATCCAGTGATCCATAGATATTGACATAAAGCCAAGTTTCATATTTCCTGACATTTATATGTGCCTGATTTAGATGCCGGGAAAATACATAAAGCAGATTTGCCTGTGATCTCTTTATATACATACAATATAGGTAGGTCTAAATCCGGGTGATCACTTATATCAGCGTTATATATACTATCATGTTGCCCAACCCGAAAACTTTTTGTTAGTGTTTATTTAAAAACATTTAATAATGCAAATATAAGATGGTAAATATTTAATTGATGAGTTGTCAATACAATATATAACAATACAATATATAGGCTATGATTTTACCCCAAAATTCAACATACTGACACAAAATGATAACTGCAAATAGAATTCAGTTGATTCTGTGAATTGCAGCGATCCGTTTGCTTATCTTTTCTGTAGCTTTCGGCAGTCCGTAAAAAATATACCTCAGATTTCTTGTCAAATCTAGTTGTACAGTCAATCTCAAAGCTCTTTCCCATATTATAAGTGTTTTTTTTTGTGTTTTTCATGGCATTCACGCTGAAAACCAATGCTGTCACTCACTCTTTTTTCCCCTCAGTCGACGTAACCGCAGTCAGTCCGGCCGACGGTGACATCACATGCATACACTCTATAGCACATTATTCAATAGATTGCTTAAAAGTCAATCAGCTTTTCTGTTTTAAACATGAAAAACAGTGTCAGTGTCTCATTTCAACTTCCTTTTCTAAGTGGAGTGTTAATGTTTTCACTCGCGGACGTCTGACCTCAACAGACTGAACAGAAGAAACAAACCTGAAAAGATTTCCTTGTGAAAGAAGGTGGAGCCTCCACACACACCTACATATTATATAATCGCCACGGACCAATAGTAGTGCAAAGGTGTTTACCAGATGTATCTTGGGCAAGCTGTTTCGAACTTTGAAAACGAACTCAAAGCGAATTTCGTTTTGGTCTGATTTTGTTCAAAATGACGTCACAGCAGTTAGTTTTTTCGATTTCGCTTGCTGTGGCAAATACTGTTCCCTTTCGTAGTCACTCCGAGTTACGTCGGATGACGACGAATGGGGGTTTCGCTTAGAACACCTATCGACTTCGAGTATTACAACACGAGCCAATGGCGTTGAAATGCCATGGGTCTGCGGAATTTGCATAGCGTATCTCCGCCCCACCGCGTGGGTATAAAGGAGGACGCCGGCAACATGCAGGTATGTTTTCGCTTCGGAGCCAAGAATATTTCTTCACTCCACAATCATCTCTGACTTAGCTCTACGAGACGAGCTTCTCTCTCCGGTGTTGGTGTGACGGCGATCTGCAGCGAGCTCACAGAGCCTGGTGATCTGTGCAGTGATCTGCCAGTGTGTGTGTGTCTCCCTGTGCGCTTCAACATCGCGGAGTTTTTTTCTCCTCTCATAAAAGAGCTCGCACGCGTCTCTTTTTAAAGACGGCTCGCCCGTGCATTTCTGGTTGCAGCGGACTGGTATCGGACTCTGATGGGCACGAGCACTGTCTAGTGTGTTTGGGCTTTGATCATGCTTGAACAGCGCTCGTGGATGACTCATGTTCTCTCTGAGAACGTGATCATCGCGTCATATATAGGTCGAGACACGGTGAACTCGCAAGAGTGAGAGTCCCCTCATCCACTACCCGATCTTCGGCTGGTGGACAGGGTGACCTGAGGGTGTTGGTCTGGAACAAGGCGCCGACTCTGTGTCCACGCCCCAGCCCCCCCTCTTTAATGACGGTGCCCGCTAGCGAACTGATGATTCCACGAGTCTACCCTCGGGTGGCCCGTGTGTTTTCATTTGAAGCTACAGAGGATGATGCTGTGTCTGTAGCAGCATCACTAGGTGGGCTTGATTCTTCTGGAAATGACGACTCTTCACAGCTGCCACCCTCTGGTGTGCATACGGCTGTGTCTGAGTCTGATCCGGAGATGATGGCCATGCTTTCCCGGGACGATTGGTTTTTGGGTGAGGACGCCGACGCGTCCACGGCAAACCCCAATATCTTTCCTCTCGGACGTGCATGATGAGTTCACGGGTCCTCTCGTTGGTCTCATCCGCCTTTCCTCCCCTCAGGGGCCGCTGCCCATGGGTACACTGGGGTTCCCCCGGTTGAACGCTCTGTTCCCATGCTACTGTGTCCTCAGAGTATTCCCGGTGCAATCCTAAGCACCCGTCCAAAGCCTGTAGTTCTTTTCGTCACAGTAATCTGTGGCGAAATCCTATAGTGCCTCAGGACAGGCAGCTGCCTCACTGCATCCCATGACCGTTCTGCTGGTCTACCTGACCCAGACGCTCATGGACATGCAGGAGGGCGGGACTGACCCGAGGCTCTTCAGTGAGCTGCGCGCCGCCACTGACCTTGCTCTCCGAGCGACGAAAGTGACCGTACGCTCTCGGAGTCAGGTGATGTTCACCAGTTTGGGGCTGACCGGTCTGATGTGCACGATGTCGGGCGAACCCGTCTGCTCAACACCCCCATCTCCCAGGTCGGCCTCTTCGGCGGTGCGGTTGAGTGCTTCTGCCCAACAGTTCTCAACCGCCCTTGAGCAGATTGAGGTTTTCTGTCCGACGGCCCCGGCGTCCGCTCAGATCCCTCAGTCTGCCCACCGCCGAAGGCCCCCTCCCACGGTTCCAACCCCGCCCGTTCACCCGGGCCTGGCTCTGGAAGACCGTAGGGGGATGCCACAGCCCTCTCCAGCCCTGCACCCCGCTAAACGCCGGGTTAAGCGGCACTTTTGAGATGGGCTGCTCAGAGATGAGACTCAGTTCTTTCCAGGAGTTGGTAGCAGGGTCACTCCTTTCCCCGGTGGAGGGCTGGGGAAGAATCCTTATTCAGGAAGAACAGACTCTTCGTCTCTGAGCATACAGAGTTCTCGGACGACACAGAGCGCCGCCCACAAGCCGTGCTCTCCTCGTCCCCCTCTGACCCAGAGGCGGTTGACACGGCGTGCCGTCCACGGACCGCTTCGCCCCTGTCCCCCTCTGTCGCCAGACCCCTGGCAGAGCAGACCCCCGTGGAACGCTGGTCCTTCCCTGGTCTCCTCTGTCAGGACAAGGAGCATGACCGCGCCCGCGCACCGGGCCGCTATGCCACCCTCGCCTGGGCCGGTCACTCCGCTTCGCTGCCCCTCTGGGGGACGCCTGCGGTTCGCTGACCCCGCTGGTTCAGTTCTGGCAGCTTGGTTAGCTCCCAGCCTGTCCCACTGGGTCGCCTGAAATATCAGGCTCGGCTATGCGATTCAGTTCCCACGGTCTCCTCCCCGCTTCAGGGGAGTTCGCTTCACTATGGTCGGTGGCAATGCCCCTATCTGAGAGCGGAGGTTGCTACCCTGCTGGCGAAGGGTGCAATCGAGACTGTCCCTCCAGCCGAGATTAAGTCAGGGTTTTACAGCCGTACTTCATTGTCCCCAAGAAGACCGCTGGGTTACGGCCGATCCTGGATCTGCGCGTCTTGAACCGCTCCCTTCACAGGCTGCCGTTCAAAATGCTCTCGGCCAAACGCATTTTCGAATGCGTGCGGCCACAGGTTTGGTTTGCAGCGACAGACCTGAAGGACGCCTACTTCATGTCTCCATTTTACCTCGACACAGGCCGTTTCTCCGGTTTGCTTTCGAGGGGCAGGCATACCAGTACGCGGTTCTCCCAATCGGGTTGGCTCTGTCCCCTCGCGTCTTTACGAAAGTCGTCGAGGCAGCCCTTGTTCCCCTACGCGAACACAGGGTTTGCATCCTGAATTACCTCGACGACTGGCTAATATTGGCACACTCTCGAGATCAGGTTGCGAACACAGAGACTTAGTGCTCCGGCACCTAGCCCGTCTGGGCCTTCGGGTCAACTAGGGGAAGAGAAAACTCTGCCCCGTGCAAAGGATCTCTTTCTCGGTATGGAGATCGACTCGGTCGCTATGTCCGCGCAGCTTACGAGTGAGCGCGCACACTCACTGCTGACTTGTCTTCGACAGTTCGATGGCAAGAGTGCGGTCCCACTGAAATTGTTTCAGAGGCTCCTGGGGCATATGGCATCTGCAGCCGCGGCAACGCCGCTCGGATTGCTTCATATGAGACCGCTTCAGCTGTGGTTTCGCGATCGAGTCCCGAGGTGGGCATGGTATCATGGCACGTTCCGAGTCCCAGTGACTCCGACCTGCCGTCAGTCCTTCACTCCGTGGAGGAACCTCAGTTTTCTACGGGCCGGAGTTCCCCTAGAACGAGTTTCCAGGCATGTTGTTATCTCCACAGATGCCTCTTCCACGGGTTGGGGCGCCATGTGCAACGGACATGCTGCCGCGGGCTCCTGGACAGGACCCCAGCGCCTTTTGCATGTCAATTGCCTCGAGTTGCTGGCAGTACGCCTTGCCCTGCACCGTTTCCTCACGTTGCTCAGGGGTCAACACGTACTAATCCGTTCAGACAACACCGCGACTGTAGCGTACATCAACCGTCAGGGTGGTCTACGCTCCCGCCGTATGTCGCAACTCGCACGCCACCTCCTCTTATGGAGTCAGAAGCACCTGAGGTCCCTTCGTGCTATCTACATTCCGGGAGATCGGAACTTTGCAGCCGACGAGCTGTCACGGTTTCGGCCCATCCCCAGTCGGTTCAGCTGATTTGGGACCAGTTCGGGGACGCACAGATAGATCTGTTTGCCTCTCACGACTCGACCCATTGCGCCCTGTTCTATTCCCTGACCGAGGGCTCCCTCGGCACGGATGCACTGGCGCACAGCTGGCCGCGGGGCCTACACAAATTGCGTTTCCCCCAGTGAGCCTTCTCGCACAGACCTTGTGCAAGATCAAGGAGGACGAGGAGCAACTCATTCTGGTTGCGCCGTATTGGCCCACCCGGACCTGGTTCTCCGAACTGGTACTCCTCGCGACAGCACCTCCTTGGCCAATTCCTCTGAGGAAGGATCTCCTTTCTCAGAGACGGGGCACCCTTTGGCACCCTCGACCCGATCTCTGGAGGCTCCACGTGTGGCTCCTGGACGGGACGAGGCAGGTTTGAGGACCCCGGCCTGGATATGTGCCCAAGGTTCCCACCACTCCCTTCCGGGACCAGGTGGTGAACCTGCAAGCGCTGCCCCGGGAGGAGGCAGACCCAGCCTTGGCACTGCTCTGTCCAGTACGCGCTCTCCGTGCTTACGTAGACAGAACGCAGTGTTTCAGGACCTCAGACCAGCTCTTTGTCTGTTATGGTGGGAGACTGAAGGGAAAGGCTCTCTCAAAGCAGAGGTTGTCTCACTGGATAGTGGACGCCATTGCTTTGGCTTACCAACAGCAAGGCCGACCGTGCCCCCTTGGTGTGACAGCCCACTCCACAAGGAGTGTGGCTTCCTCTTGGGCTCCAGCGCATGGCGCCTCGCTGGCAGACATTGTAGAGCTGCAGGCTGGGCGACACCCAACACATTCGCCAGATTCTATAATCTCCGAGTGGAGCCTGTGTCCTCTCGTGTACTCGCTTCAGTTAGCTAGTACTGGACCCGCTCAGGTGTCTTCGCTTGCTCGCCACTCCACGGACTGGATACGTGCGATTATTCCTCAGGTGAGCATTCCTCTCTGAAGCCCTGAGTTCCTCCAGCACTATTGACGCTGGCGCCAGTGTCTTTTGCCTGGGCGTCGGCTAGGTGCCTCCGTGTGCATGGTTCCTCCCTGAGTAACCCCCACATGTGTATTTCCACTGTAAGCCTCCTTGAGCATGTGTCTTTCCCTTGGCAAGCCACCTTGCCCTCCTGGAGTTGAAAGTTGCCACCCCTCGGGCTGGTCACTCCAGCGTTCCTCCATATGAAGCCCTCCGGCCATATGTGTTCTTAAGTCCTCCCTACGGGTAGGCATGCTGCGGCATATCTCATCTGAGATATGCTTCCCAGTGTACTTTGGTATTCCTGTGTTAAGTAGGACTCCTTCGTCCGTGCCAGTATCACGACAGGGGGATCAGACTTTCGCAGGGCACTGGAAGACAGCTGTGAAGGTGGCGTGATTTCACGGGGACCCCCATTCGTCGTCATCCAACGTAACTCGGAGTGACTACGAAAGGGAACGTCTCGGTTACGTATGTAACCCTCATTCCCTGAGTAGGGAACGGAGACGTTACGTCTCCCTGCCACTTCCGCTGTACCGCTGGGCAGACGCCTGAGTTCAGTCTCGGCTCCTCAGCGAAGACATACCTGCATGTTTCCGGCGTCCTCCTTTATACCCACGTGGTGGGGCGGATATACGCTATGCAAATTCCGCAGACCCATGGCATTTCATCGCCATTGGCTCGTTTTGTAATACTCGAAGTCGATAGGTGTTCTAAGCGAAACCCCCATTCGTCGTCATCTGACGTAACGTCTCCGTTCCCTACTCAGGGAACGAGGGTTACATACGTAACCGAGACGTTTCTGTGATCAACCCTGATCAGAGTTATCCTGGAGTGAAAGAAAACACAGATGGTACAACTTTCAAAAACCCATTCATTTGTCAAGGTTTATGGGACACCTCAATCACAAATAAGCACAAGTGCTCTTCCCAAAAGCATCGTCGCCAGCTATTGTTGCGAGTTATGTTGGTATGAGCATAGTTAAACATTTTAGTGTCTCCCAAAACCATAAATCCTTGAGTATTCACAAATCCCTCGACTTGTGTGACGTGATGAATTACCATAGATCATGCTCTTGAGCAAAATATGCTAGCTATCATGCAGTAAAATCGATATCTGAGCAAAGCAAAATGCATCATACTGTGGTAGTTAAGAATTGAGGTATGTCTTCGTATGGGAAACACACTCTAGAGTGGTACAAAAAGTAAAGGGCTTTGGGGGTCTCAGTACTTTTGAAAACACATCTCGGCCAATTGACTTGAATTGTAATGAGCCAAGGCAACTGATTTCCTACATTGTTGGGACAGTTTAATGTCTCTCATACTATACCGTGTCGAAATTAGGCATCTGCATCATGCCATACAATCACAGCCAATCAGGGGTGCTTTCCCATACAATGATGTAACTCACTGTTTAATGGTACAATCAGGGTCCGAAATTAACACCCGCCAAGCGCCAAATACGGGTAGATTTATCCGTTTGGTGAGTATATCTCAAAAGGCTATCCGCCACACTGGCGGGTTAATGTTCCAAACATCCCAAGTCTCGGAAGTTCCGGGAGTCTCCCACATATTGATATCGGCTCCCTGATGCCACAAATTAGTTCAAATCTCCCGGAATCTAGAGCGAGCGAGAAAGAGCGCGCACATACTGTGCTCCAAACCGTGTAGCGCGCACACTTCAGAGAGAGCGAGATACCTTGCGTGTGTGTGAGTGTGTGCCTCAAGAAGCGTGTGTGAACCTTCTTCACACCTAACATAGACCTACACTAAATATATTTTTTTAACTTAAATAATTAACAAATTAAGATGACAAAAAAACAACAACACTGAATCAGTTTGAAGCTTTGTAAAAACGTCTTTTTTTCGTCAGACTAGGTTTTTTTCGTCAAATAAAAATAGCAGGTTTACCTCAATCCACAGCTTGTCTAGTTTTTACTTTAAAAAAGTAACATGTCTACTTGATGTGGGGTTAGTCTGGGTCTCCGATGGCACAGATGTCTCGGGAATACAGAGATAACGTCTCGCGAGTGGCCAACTTCGGAAAGCGCCTTTCATTTGCTTGTGGATGTTTGCTTCTCTAGTGAATCACTGGTAGTGATATTGCATTGTAGCCTACCTGTACTAGGCTTACTGCTTTATTTTAATACCGCATAGCATATTTTGCAAGTATTTGTGGCTCTTTCTGTCGAAATGGTCCCACACAGTAGCTATTTCTTTTCGTTCGGTTCATTTTGATTGCTCAGCGAAATGTCTTTAGGCGCGTGTGGTCGTGCTTTGACGCACCCAGTGATTTAACAAATATAGGCTATATACTGTTTTTTTAACCATGCAGCATACGAAAGAAAAAAGCTATATATATATATATATATATATATATATGTATACTTTTAAATATTTACTTACTATTTGTTGCTCTGTTTTGACTACTCTTATTCATTCAACATAATACCTTATCTCAATTAAATGTATTGAAATTAATGTATATGTGACACAAAAAGGCTGTTTATTATTTTGGCCGGGAGAAAATATGCTTGGCTGGTGGATTTTTTTATCTACCAGTCCCCGTGGCAGGTGAGCCAAAAAGTTAATTTCGGACCCTGGGTACAATGCATTTGATAAATTAGCTAGCTAGCCATGACTGTTTCACAAAATTGTAGTAACTTTGTAGCACATCAGCTAGGTTGGTTCAACAATATAGAAGAGTTATAGTTCCCCCGAGGTATTAGAGCATGTTCACACATGCACAATATTTAAAAACTGCATTTCTCGACAAACTAAAAGAGGAATATATTGTACTGCATGTTAACTTGTACATATTGTTCTAGAGCATAATATACTGTATTAAATCCATGTTATAATAACAAGAAACGTACTCGGTTACTAACGTAACCTCGGTTTTCTCTAGAGTGGGAACGAGTACTGCGTAATATCTTACGCTATGGGGAAAACCTCTTTTCCACGAGATATTGAAGCCAAAAATTTTGAATCAATGTAAAACGCGTTGCGGCAGAATGCAGACATAGGCAAGACGGCTCGCGTGACTATTGGCTGACCTGCGGCAACAGCAGCAGCCTATCGAGAGAGGCCCTGCTTGACGCCATATCCATTGGGGGTGCTTCGCGCCCATTACGTCACGTCCCGCCAGAATAGGCTTGGCCTTGGCCTATAAATATAGCACGATAGACTGATACAAACTGGTTTTCATCGCCGAAGCGAACCAGAGCGTGTTGTAAGCATGGCAAGATACGCAGTACTCGTTCCCTCTCTAGAGAGAACCAAGGTTACGTTACTAACCGAGTACGTTCTCTTACGAGAGTATCTCTCGTACTGCGTAATATCTTACGCTATGGGGAACACAGTGTAACACGCCGTGCGTAATGGGATCCAACACCAAAGTCCCAAGGGCAGAAGCCCTGGGCTCATATAGTGCATAATCACCTTAGACACACAGAGAGTCAGGGAAGAGAGGCTAGAAGCGTCATTCCCTATCAACAGTATCCCACGGGAGCTAACAATATTAATAGTGCACCACGCAGCCAGGGTGAAAGCTTTCAGCCTGAACTGGGTGGCTGTACGGGTTTTTAATACCCATGGACCTGTTCTATCGATCAGTGAGCGATGCACTAGCAAAACTCAGCATTCTGAGCCGGTGCAGCAGGGCAGATAGTGCTGAATTCTAGACCGACAGAAGCTTGGCCTGTAAGGCGGGAACCTCTAGGTTATAAAACCTTGTAAATGTAGACGGCGAGGCCCAGCCTGCCGCCTTACAGATATCTTGCAAGGTAATCCCGCTATACCACGCCCACGACGAGGCCATGCCTCTCGTGGAGTGCGCTCTGACACCCAAAGGACACTGCAGGCCCTTAGAAGTGTAAGCCAGCGCTATGGCATCGACTATCCATCTGGATAGGCTCTGTTTTGATGCGGCCAGGCCCTTAGAATGCCCGCCAAACAAAACGAAGAGCTGCTCAGTCTGTCTGAAAAGACGAGCGGGACACATAAGCTCTCAGTGCCCTGACGGGGCAAAGGAGACTCGCGTCCTTCTCCTTATTGTGAACCGGAAGGGCGGACAGGGAAATAACCTGGGCTCTGAACGGTGTGTTGAGGGTTTTAGGCACGTACCCGTGCCTTGGTTTGAGTATGACTTTTGAGTCTTTAGGCCCAAACGCCATACATCTCGTGCTTACCGAAAGCGCTTGTAAGTCCCCTATGTGCTTCACTGAACCGAGAGCCATAATAAACACCGTTTTGAAAGACAGATGTTTCATGTCTGACAAATGGATTGGCTCAAATGGGGCACCTTTCATGGCTTCCAAAACCGTAGAAAGGTACCACACAGAGACTGAAGGGGGTCTGGGAGGGTTCAGCCTCCGAGCTCCCCTGAGGAATCGCATGACCAGGTCGTTTTTCCCCAGTGACTGGCCAGTTTTGTAAACACCGCTATGGCTGCCACATATACTTTGAGCGTGGATGGGGTTCTGCCCTTATCCAGCAGCTCTTGAAGGAAGGAGAGTACTTCCGTAACCCGGCAGTCTACAGGTGAAAAGCCCTGAGCTTGACACCAGGGTGAGAACACAGACCATTTAGAGGAATAGAGCCGTCTAGTAGACGGGGCCCTAGCCTGCGTGATTGTGTATAGGGACAGGCCGAACGGCTGGACTGTGTATTGATATGCCTGGCCCTCGAAGGCAAATCTCAAGAATCGCCTGTGACGTGACGCTATTTGTATTTGAAAATAAGCGTCTTTCAGATCTATTGACATAAACCAGTCCTCCTGGCAAACTTGCGCGAGGATTTTCCTGGTTGTAAGCATTCTGAACTGGCGCTTCACAAGCACTCTGTTCACCTGTCGCAGATCTAGAATGGGTCTGTGACCCCCGTCTTTTTTTTCGGTACCAGAAAATATCTGCTGTATAGACCCCCTTCGCTCTGATTCTGAGATAAATGTTCTATGGCCCCTTTGCTCACTAGTTTCGCTATCTCGGCTCGAAGTAGATGAGTTACTTCGTTTTTTACCATAGTTTCGACTCGCGCTGTGTATCGGCGGGGACATCAAGCGAACTGCAGCGAATAGCCTCTTTTTTATAGTGTTCAGCACTCATTCTGATAACCTGGGAAACTTTGCCCACGCATCTGCATGAATAGCTAGAGGTAGAATTAAATCTGGGCTCTGGCCGCGGGATAGCGGCTGGAGAGCTCCGGTGTGCTGAGAAATAAACACTGTGTTTGCAGTGTACGAGTCGGGGGGCGCGCTGATCACAGCGGGCAGCCTGGGCGCGCTCGACTTCTCTAGGACAGTTTGTGGAGAGAGGGCAAGCGGGACGAACCCCGTGGGGTCTAGCATGTCTGTGAGGGAATGTGGGCGCTGGAGAGCGGGCAAACTCACTGCACTGAGAACACTGTCGGCCTGAGCTGACTGAATGTGTGCTGGTTTAATTTTTACAGAAACCGTGGGACATGCATCGTGTAGTGTTTGTGGGCACTGTGTCATGGGCACTTTCACTACATTTAATGCACAATTGACATGAGTCTATTTTATTCGTGCTAGCCCTGTACTGTGGTGGGCTGTATCTGTGTGTGGGAATGGGAACTGAGACGTGGGCATTCTTACAACACTCATAACACCATCGGCCGTGGCCGGAATACCAGAAAATACACTCTTTTTGGGATTTATCTGGATCGCCGTAAAAATGGCGTTTGTGTGCAGGCAAGCGGGCTGTGGTACCGGCTTGTTTACTGCGAAATACACTAGGACAGTCACATTGTTCGGAACTGAACGAGCGAGAAGTTTCGGTGGAGTCTGGCCGCGGTGAGACTTAAACACTGTGGGCCATAGCTGACTGCATGTGTGTTGGTTTCGTTTTACAGAAAACGTGGCACATGCAGTGTGTAGTGTTTGTGGGCACTGGGTTGTGTGCACATTTACTACATTTAATGCACAATTGACATGAGTCGATCTCATTTGTGCGAGCCCTGCACTGTGGCGGGCTGTGTTTGTGTGTAGAAATGAACACTGGGCTGTGGGCATTTTTATTACACTAATAACACCATCGGCTGTGGCCGGAATACCAGAAAATTCACTGCTTATATGATTTTTCTGGGTCGCCGTGGAAACGCCATTTGTGTGCAGGCAAGCGGGCCATGTTAGCGGCTTGTTTACTGCAAAATACACTGGAACAGTCGCATTTTCTTGGAACTGACGAGCGAAACGTTTTGGTGGAAGTCTGGCCACGGCGAGACTAAATCTTATCTGCTGCGAGAGCTGGGATCGAACACAGGTCTCTCGTGCGAAGGCTTTGTGTTTCGCCACTGAGCCACAGGGGGAAACGACAAACTTTAAATTAGCTTGAGCAGATAAGAGAGTGTCATCACAGTTTTGTGTGTGTTGGCGTTTGTTTGCAGGCGTGCGTGTTATACAACAGGCTAATTACTGAAATATTGACATTTTCAGCTGCTCACACTAAGAGGAGCTGAGAAATGTTTGAGAAATGGTGATTGGTTCGGCCTCAGCGGGACTAAAACACACTCTTTCCTCATTTCGCCGGTGACGCATTTCCGCGGGGGCGGGGTAGCTTTCTTATAACGTAAAGAAAGCTAGCCGCGGTTTTGATCCTGAGGGCCTCTCTCGATCGGCTGCTGCTGTTGCCGCAGGTCAGCCAATAGGCACGCGGGCCGTCTTGCCTATGTCTGAATGCTGCCGCAACGCGTTTTACATTGATTCAAAATTAAGGATAATTTTTGGCTTCCATATCTCGTGGAAAAGAGGTTTTCCCCATAGCGTAAGATATTACGCAGTACGAGAGATACTCTCGTAAGAGAACTATGATTTTAAACACAGGTCGAGATATGGAAGCTTTAGCACAAGTTCTGTCGGAAAGACTCAATTGCTACTTCACTTATTAGCTTCTCATCTATCCAATCGTGTTCTAATACTCGTGGTAAAAATATCAGTATTTACACATGTCTGAGTTCACAGATGCTGATGTTTCTATATCATAATTTTGCTTGCTAGGCTGTTAATAAATGTATAATTGTTACAGTATTTATTCACTCAGGTTTTTCTGGTAGAACTGTAGTTCCCACCATACAACTTTGCAAACCTGTTTTTGTAATTTTTTCAAACATTGTAATTTTGGGAAACACAGAATCATTGAACTGCACTGAGAAAAGTCTGTAAAAACAGGCCACAATGTACCGAGTTAATTCTGTATGAAACACTTTTCTGTAATTTTTCACAGGTGTTTTTTCTGTAAAAAATTACTTTTCTGTAATTTTTCACAGGTGTTTTACCCATATTTTGAATTAGAGATGATGAACTGAGATGATGTACAGATCCAAGCAAATCATCCCATTCGTTGATTTACTAGTCCAAATATTCACAGTGATTGGAGTAAGCTGTGAACCGAAAATGTAAATTAGTTCTAGTTTCTAATTTTCAATTAACAACTTAATCTGTTAAGCTTAAAGTAAAGTTTATATGGAATAGCGAGTTACTTCTCTGTTCATTATAATGCAAATTAGTTGTAAAAAGGCAGTGACGGCACAATCCAATGTAAAACCTCCCACATGGAATGCCTGGGAAATTGTTTCTTCTACTGGATGAGGTTGTTTGTTTTTTAAACCACAATTTAAAGCAACCTAACCTTGGGTGTTATCAGCATCAAATAAGACGACACCTGCCTTAGTTTCCCATTTGTTCAGACCATATTAGAGTGTAGAAAGCAATTTCTTTATGTTATTGTCGATGACTCGCAGCGCTGCATTTTGATATTGTGCTTGAGGAACGAGACATAGATGAATGCCAGCTATGGGCTGAATGTAAATCAGTGGAGTAGTCAAGCTCTCTGCTGCATTTCAATGCACTGGGGAGCTATTAGGAATTACCCACAGAGCCCTTTCTTCCCCCCCCTCCAGCTCAGTTCTGTGTGTGGCTCTGAGACCGGGCCTTTGCTGCATGTCCTTTTAACTGTAATGAAGGAAGGCACGGTTGGCATTAGCTGAGAACTTTAGTTGCAGTACACACACTGGGTCCCTGGTGGTTTTCTGAGTCACAACAAAAAGCAGGTTGGAGTCGTGTGAAGATTGATCAGTGTGAGTCATGATGGGAAACAGAGAAGGTTCTGCGGGCTGGAAGCTCGTCATGGAGGTAATGGTGCTGCCATGTGTCAGGGGAACTTAGTAGCCCAACTGTTTTGCTCACTTTCGCCTCAGGGAAGTACAAAACCTTCTGTTCATGATACAATTACTCCCAGAAGTGCTATTACACAAATGCATTATTAGTTTCATTGCTCCCTTCATGAATATCAATAAAATTATACACGTGGAAAAAAGTCTGACATGGATGCAAAGATGAATTATGGTCCTGCAAGACCCAGAGTGAAGTCAGCATACAAATTTAGCATGACAATTTTTTTTTTATGGTATATTGCAGTTTTTTATAATACATTATTTATCTGTGCATCTTTTTTATTTTATTATTATTCATGTGGCCTCGTAATCTTTAATGAAAATATCTTCCCCTCCCTCTTGGAGTGACAGCTCTTCTCTTATCTGATGACGTGTTTACCGGCGTGAGGGCGGGACAACCTGTCACTCACATGAGATCCACCAAAAGCAAACCACAGCCATCCAGTCAATACCCCATAGACAAAACATTATTCCTTTTTCAAGAAGCTGTTTTACTCGGATATACAGCATATCACAAAGACCATCGCAACTTCCCTTTCATGACAGCTTTTATGTCCACATAACATGAATTTACATCAGAAATATGACAAATAAAGTCCCAAAGTTAAACTTATGAAAATGAAAACAAATTGGGTGCAATGTATAAAAATAAAAGAAAAATAAAAGAAGACAATGTCATAAAACTTTAGTGTACAACATCCTTATTAAGTTGATCAGGGGGCCTGTAACCTGCATTTTTCATTTCTCCATTTATTTTACATTGTGGTAAGAGTCACTGGCACACATTCAAGTGTGGTTCGTCTATCTGTATCAATTTTCCATCTGCTGTGGCTCGTTTCCAAGTGTTGGGGCAGTCAGAGGACCCGTGGCACTGGCCCCATTGGCTCAGTATCTTAACCGTCCTTACACGGACAGCAAATACATTAATAAACTGCATGATTTATCATGTTTTAACTTCTGATTTTAATTTGATAACTTGATTACGCACATTTGCAGCTGTTGTAAAAGAGCAGTTAAATGTAGTGACCGCACATAAAAATTATTATTGTGATTATTTTAAAGTAGCCTGTGCTTGAGTGAGTCCAAGTACTCTGATGAAATACTCCAGTAAATACATAAGTATACACTTTTTTTGATAGTATGGAGCATTTATTTGACACCAAAACAGTAATATTGTGAAATATCATTGTGATTTTGTAAAAAAACAAAACAACTATTTTAATATATTTTAATTGGTGTAATTACGTGTGTAATTGGTACTACTTTACAATAATGTTAACATTAGTTAACTATAGTTAAAATGAACTAAGAATGAACAATACCTCTTCAGCATTTATTAATCTCTGTTAATATGAATTTCAGCATTTACTAATACGTTATTAAAATTAACTGTCATTGTTACAGTGTAATTATATATTTAAGTACTGAGTAATAATTTCCAACATGTACTTACTATAGGGTAAGGGTAGGATTAGGTTTTGTTTGAGGTTTAATTGCATGCAATTATGCATAATTTACTGTTATTACTATGGTAAGTACATTCAACATATAAAACAAGACACTGTAACATAAAGTGACACCCTAAGGTTGTATTTGTTAACATTAGTTAATGCAATTTGAACTAATATGATCAAATAATGAACAGCTGTATTTTTTATTAACTAACAATAACAAAGAGCAAATGTATTGCTCATTGTTAGTTCATGTTAGTTAATAAATTAACTAATTTTAACTAATGAACCTTATTGCAAAATGTTACCTTGTAAAGTGTTTTTCCTGTGATCAAAGCTGCATTTTCAGCATCATTTCTCCAGTTTTCAGTGTCACATGATCGTTCAGAAATCATTCTAATGCTGATTTGATGCTCAAGAAACATTGTTGAAAACATTTCTGCTGTGAAATATTTTTGTGGAAAATATGATATATGACAAATGTTAATAATATATATATATATATATATATATATATATATATATATATATATATATGATTCATTAATGAATAGAAAGTTCAAAAGAACAGCATTTATTTGAAATACAATAGAACACAAGTTTTTAGTGTCACTTTTAATAAATTTAATGCATCTTTGCTGAATAAAAGTATTAATTTCTTTAAAAAAAGAATCTTATTATTTACTTCTTGGCCAATTCAGAAAGTTGTCAAATGGAAACTTGTTCAGAGCAGATCATGAGTTGTTGACTGAAGAACAGCTGCAGTTGAATCAATCCAGTTCACAAAAGAATCATTCACTGTAATTTGTGAATAGATGCAACAGGTTCATCAAAAAGAATTGGCTCAAAATAATTATTCTTTCATGAATTGGACATCGATTGTGAATGACTCAAACCAAACTGACCTGACCATATTTGAGAAAAACAACTAACAAATTCACCACCAACACCACCACCACCTCCTCCTCTTCATCATCATCATATGTATTGTAATTAAATGTAATATTGTAATATTACAGTAAAAATTATTCAGCAGCACGACATATACTGTATACAATTTCAACATATGGTATTACACATTTATACACCATGCCATGCTACCACCACCACTCTTTTTGTAAGATATTTGTTTTTGGAGATATTGAAGTTAAAATATTATGAAGTACTCTCAATAAAGGATACTGAAGGTTACTACCATAATGCAGAGGGTCATGATGAAATCCACAGCTCTCTGCGCTCTTTTAAAAGGCATGCCACAGAGATTTTTGGATTTGTGCTGAATTTTGAGTGACTGACCGTTTATTTTTGGGGTGCAAGTCTGTCATGTTGCTGTCTGTCTGGCATGGATACAGGGCTAACTGGAGTATTTGCTCAGGGGCAGTTTCCGCTGTGTAGCTTATGCTGATTGGATGATTGTGCTAAAACCAAAGGATGACTGCCAAGAGACATAAATACCCTCTGAGATAACAGCCAAAAGTGATGAAATACAGCGGGGATGTTTGATAATGCTTTCATAGACTTAACTTTCAGTGATGAATTTATCAAATGCTACATCTCGAGTTCCAGTTGTGAATGCTGATCATCTATTCATTTTAATATATCTGTCATCACTGTAAATGTGAAGCATATAAATGTTTCAGTGTTAAAATACTTACTTGTCTCCGGTGCTATTTTAATATGCAGAGACAAATATGAATTATCCATTAGTATGTTTATTCCCCTGAAAAATGTAAACAGTCTCGGTTGTGTTATCAAAACATTGCTCTGTTTATTTGTGTATACCGACACGACAACAGTGGCTCGACCAATAATCCGAGTTTTGGGTTAATCTGACCAATAGCACATGGTGGGAATGGTCAGAAAACCTTGAAAAACTATTACTAGTTTGCTATTCTGGTGCCTTCTCTTACCTCAAGGCTTATATTTGGATAAACTGTCTATGTACATCGCTCAATTGTATGCTGATTTAAATGTTCAACATTACGAGTCATATTGACCATGAGACTATCAGGGGGCAAAGATATCACACAGCAGTTGAATTTCACAAGGATCATGAGAAAGTCGATAAAATTAATGGAAAGGGAGGTGAATTGCCATTCAGCAATATACCACTGTGAAAATTACTAAGAGAGCAGAATAAAGTCTGTGGCCCGAGTCAATGAAATAGTTGAGGAGAGAAATTGTACCTTGGGGGTGTCTCCTGCCACCCCTGCTCTCTATCACAGCGGTTTAGATAATAGTATATTTTTCTTGAACATACAGTACATCTGTTTTAGGTTAAAGCAGTGCCACTTTCAGAAAATGTGCCAATAATTTGGTTTATGCAACAACAATCGACAGTAAAAATGTAAAAAAACAAACAAACAAATGTGCACCTTGGTGAAAATTCACCAATAAAAAATATATATATAGAGTATATTTTAGTCAGTACCATTTCCCCTAAGCTAATTTGTTGCATGGACACTCCTAGTTTCAACTGTGCACTAATCAATCATCTCATTATCCTCTCACTATTTAAGTTCAGTTCTGTTTGTGTGTCTTTGTCTGGACTCATCCTTACTACGAT
Organism: Siphateles boraxobius; assembly: GCF_051911475.1. NCBI lineage: Eukaryota > Metazoa > Chordata > Actinopteri > Cypriniformes > Leuciscidae > Siphateles > Siphateles boraxobius. The sequence goes on from NW_027508810.1 coordinate 7,440,893, forward strand.
TGTGTGGGATTGCTTGTCTCTATGTTGGATATAACCTCTGTGGATTATTATTAAAGATTGCCTGTTGATTCTCATCTAGTGTGTGTTTATGTAACCTGACTGTTACAAACACACACACACACACACACACACACACACACACACACACACACACACACACACACACACACACACATATATATATATATATATATATATATATAAAGAATTCTCACGAAAGCTGCATTTATAAAAAAAAAGAAATACAGTAAAATACTATTTCAGTTAAGAACTGTTTTCTAATTGAATGTATTTTTAAATGTAATTTATTCCTTTGACAGTAAAGCTGAATTTTAAGAATCCTTACTCCACTCTACAAATCTCTGAATATTTTCAAAGAAAATTGATTAATTTTAAGGCAAGACAATACTATAAAGACGTAACCAAAGTACCTAATAGTGTTACATTCCAAGCAGACAAGGATGAGAAGAGCAGGATCTTTTGCAGCTAAACTTTAAAAAAACAAAGAAGGTAATCAGGCGATATATATACAGGGAAACACAAACATAACAGCTTTGTAATTTAAATAAAGACAATACCAGACAAAGAACAGAAACAAACTCAGGGCCTAAATAAATGGGTGATAACTAGGAGGTGAAGGTAAACATAATCTATAACCATAGAAACAAAATAATGGCGGGAATATTCCATTCACAAACAAACAAGAATCTCGCAAAATCTCTCGCAGTCAAACTTGACTTAAGAGTAAACAAACATGGCCGGTGATGGGCAAGAAGAAATTGCTATAATAGTGTTTGGACCGCTTTTTACAGAAAATTTGCAGAAAAAATGCTCTTTCTCCCGTCAGCTTGCTTTTTGATTTGGCATCATTTTGTTCCACAAGTTTGTTCTCGGGGTTCCCACAACACAGCAGGATTTCTGATTGTAAATATTCAACATGTTGGATATTTACGATTTGAGATCGGTGCAGCCCCCGACATTCTTCCGAGCAGATTCAATCACTCTTAACACACCTCACACCACAGGAAATTCTGATTAGATAATCCATCAAGATAATCTTGTAGTGTGTTAAACCTTTACATAGGCTTAACCAGAAAGTACAAACTTAAAAGTCCATAAAACAGAAAATAAACTTGACATTACTCTCCCCTCCTGGTAGGTGTCTCCTGGCGCTGTAAACAGAAGCTACACTGTAGTGGTGATGGGGCAAAAAAAGAAATGAGTCCATTTGGCCAGTGGTAAGTGCCCATAGGGGAACGGGAGGAAGTGTCTATGGGGGAGCCGGCAGAGGGACGGACCAAGGAGGAGACGATGGAGGGAGGAGCCAGGGATCAATTGGATGAATGCCCATGGCAAAACCAATGGAGGGAGGAGCCAGGATGAAGACCCAGGGTGACACCATAGACCTGGAGGGCCAAGGTGGAGCAGCAGGCTAGCGGGTCCGAAGTGGAGACAGGGACTCGGCAGGCCGGGGCGGAGCTGGTGGGAGTGAGGACCATGCCGAGACCAAAGGGAAGGAGGGAAGGATATATATATATATATATATATATATATATATATATATATATATATATATATCATAATTTCTCCATTTGTTGTCTGCATAAGAAATAAAGTCATACTGAGTTTGACCATCATGAGGGAAAGGATATCATGACAGAATTTTCCTTTCTGGGTGAGCTATTCCTTTTTAGGGGACGATGTGACACACAGCTCAAAGGAAACAGTGAACATAACAACAGCAGTGCAAAAAAACTGTAAACAATTAAGCTGTAATTTGCATGATTTATTCATTCCAGAGTCCAGCATTCAGCACAACAGAAATTAGTCTTAAATTAATAGATCCAGACACAATATGAGCGTCACGTCATTGACCTAGATATATTTTGCCCAACTGCACATTGATGAAACCATACTATAGAACCTGCTATGGAACCAGGACAGTGTCAGTTTCTGACAGCGAGGTGCACTAGTCTTCATGCTGAAAGGGATACTTCAGCTCTGGGAAGATGAATGTTTATTTAATAGTGATCATTTATATAGTAGAAATGTGAAATTATTTTTTAAATTGAAGCATTCTAGACTGAGAAAAGGCAGAAATTGTATTTTTTACTCATGTGGCTGAAAGACAACAACACCCAGAATGCACTTGCTTTGCTGCCCTTACGAGGCCAGGCCACTCCCAAACCACGCCTACCGGTTACAGGCGGCAGTATCTGAAATATTTCTCCACACATTCTCTAGGCTAATACATACTCTAGTAACAGTAAAGGTTTATACAAAGAAACACAACCAATGTGAGTTATAACTTTTAATTAAAAAAATAATTAATATTAACACTTTTACACTCAAAGCTCTTCCAGAGCTTCAGCTGTTTCCTTATATTCACAGTATTGCCCGTCAGGAGCTGGATATCTCCGTCTGATATCCTGGACAACACAGGTGGGCAAAACAAGACGATAGTCTTTACCAAGTCGCTCACATTGCAGGACCCATTCCATAAAGTGACGATAGACTGTTAGGCGATATTGTCTACAAAACAGTAAGCACAACGTTAGCAATGCGATTTGCACATACAGTATGCGATCATGTAAATATAACAACAATAGCTCAGCTGACTATGCGGGAAGAACATTGTGATAATGCCGGGTGTTCAAACTCTGTACATTACGTCTCGGTAAAAAAAGAAAAACAAACCAAATAACGTTACTCACTTAACACTAAGCCGTCCGTTTGTCCCTGCGGGCTTTGGCTGGCGTTTCCAATCTATCTCGTCCAGAAGAAAATGGGATTGCTGAAATTCGCGACAGCAATAGGACTCTCTATCTGTTTCCATAGGCGCACAGCGAGAGCACTGACACCACCAGTCTGCCCCAGCTGGAGTCAGGCCGGGCTCGAGTCAGGTCTTGCTCCCCTGCTGCAGCAGCTGCTCCGGCCGCCTCTGTTTCCTCCATCTCCCACAACTGTTCGTCGCTGTATTGCGGCTCGTACAGGTAGCCCCGAGCATCAGATTCGCGCAACAGATCTTCGAAATCCCCTTCTGCCATTTCAACTTCAAAACTAACGTTACCTTCCGCCATCGTGATTAGCCTACTATACAAACTTTCTACACAGAGCAAGAGCCTGTTAGCTTAGCTTCTACAGAAAGATGGCTGACAATATCTTTACACTCTGTGAGTGAGATCCCGCCCCATATGGGCGTGGTGAAAAAATGCGGAACTAGCTCCTAGTACTGGCTGTAGTTTTAAAGATGAACTGAACTGAAAAAAAATTAACGTTGATAACATGTTGTTTATGACAGTTAAAAGTAATTTACATTAAAAATTTTAAATAAAAATATCAATATAGATTTTTTTAAGCAGCACAAAGATTGCGTTTGTTAAGCTTGCAATCTCGATGACGTCACTGGCATGGTAGGACCTGCGAAGGTATATAGGCAACAGCTGCAGGTCCTATATACACACGAAAATCAGTATTTTTAATGGCATGAGTTACGCATTTGAGCATGTCAGGGACAGGCCAGTAGTATCTGACTACCACCACATGGAGGACGACCAGTTTCAGGCTCCACATACAGTACAGGATAGTTTGGGGGAAGTGACTGGTGCGGGTGTGGGCGCCTGGAGCATGGACACTGCACCGGAGTCGATCTGTTGCAGAGAGGGCAACCTGGAACATTTATTGATTGTCGAAAATGCATCTCCATGCACCGTTCATTTCGGATGCTGTTGGGTGAGAGAGACGTGTTGAGGATGGCTATGCTATCTCTAAGGGATGTCCGAGCTGAGACGCTGGAGTGCCCTATAAGTAGCTGGTATGTAACAGTGTGTTTACGAATTGGCGACTGGGCTAGGCTAGGCTAACTTATATCCCTTTCTAAGGCTGCTTAGGTTAACAGCGTACCGGCAGTTCACTCTTTGGGCGAGGGGGCATTTGGGAAGGATGAATAAGATTCCATTCCCATCCTGTGCACTCTTTGGGCAAGGAGGCATTTGGGAAGAGGAATAGGATACCAATCACATCCTGTGCAGTGAACTAACGTTAACGTTGCATCTTTTCCCCTCAGCCGAATATCAAGGATTCTAGTATGCGTTGGACTTGTAGCTAAATAAAACATTTGATATCAGATGCTTCATGTACTCATTGACGTTTTCAACACATCTGTCTCTCGTACCTAGGATTAAACACTAGAAATCACGACTAGAATAATTTTGATGACAAGGCAGGGGGTAGAGAGAAGCTAGCTCTGCTAGTGTTGGTTGGTAACGGAGTAGCCTACCATGCCAGTGACGTAGTCGAATGTTGAAATCCAAAATGGCAGCGCCCGTGTAACAAGAACAACATTTTCAACGTACCATGTTATCCCTTTTAACAAATTCTGCCATTTTAATAATTGTACCAATGAGAATAAATAAAATGCATTGGTTATATCACATTTTTTCAAATTTCAGTTCAGTTCATCTTTAAGCCTCTGGCCCAAACATTTTTTCCATACTAAAAATACATAAATCTCTCATATCAGGGGGAAATGAGGGGGGGAAGCACAGTAATTCGAAAATACTACTGGTTTTCTACTGATACAAAGCTTGATGCTAAATTCTTAAGTATCCCTTTAATTGAAACTGAATGTAGACATTGTCTAGTATGTGTTATCATGCTGTTTATAAATGTGCTCATGTCTGTGCCTAGTACCAGGCGATGGGCGGCTCGGGTAGTCCTGCACGAGCCTCCAGGTCTGTAATTACAGTACATTGTTGTCAAGTATTTGAGAGGAGTAATTTCAGAAACTCTTAGAGAAGAGGAAATTGACCTGCCTATTCATTATCTCACGGGTAATTATGTTCTGCCTTTCTACAGTTTTATCCACCGTATTTTCTTTGGTTAATGCAATATACACCACTCTTTGTGAATGCGGTAACTTTGATTCATGATCTGGCACTCGTATACTCAGTAAATGTGATTCTTGGCAATAGCTGTGATTTTGTATTTTTGCAACTATGCACTTGGTGCTGCATTTATTGCACCTGACTGCTGCTATCTCCATAATATGCAGAGCAGAATATATCTATGTTTATGTCTACATTTGGTTAAATTGCTGATTTTTGAGCACATTAATGTCCTATCCTGACAAATGTCTATTCACTAAGAATGCAATAAAGGAATACTTCACCCATTTTATTTATTTATTTATTTTCAACTGAGAATAGCTTTTGCACATCTCTTTTCCACTGCATAATGTCTGTCTCAAAGAAAAAAAAAATCATGAGTGTACCAATTTTACCATATGACTCAATTTGAAGCCATTTTGTATGACAGCCTGAACTTCAGTTATCCACTGAAAATCTTGCACTCTGTTGTAGCTTTCAAATATATGTATTTTTAAAGGGGTGGTTGAATTTTTTTTACTTTAGTTAGTGTGTAATGTGTCTGGTTGTGCATAAACAACATTTGCAAAGTTACGACACTCGAAGATTAAGGCAAATGGAGATATTTTCTTTTACAGAAATGGCTTTTTAAAGGACTTCAACAAACTGCTGGTAGGGAACTACAATGAGCTTCGTCATGGGTTAGTGACATCACTAACCCTAAAATGTATATAAACCCTGCCACCAGGAATGCGATTTATAGATAATCATGACAGAATATGCTAATCAGTGACTAGAAGATAGTTAACATAAATGCAGCTACATAAATTCATCAACTAACCATTCAGAAATGTCATGTTGCATTCTACATGTTGTCACTTCTTCTTGAGTCTCTCCATCTTTAATACTATAATAGAACATAAATATCACTGCACATTGAGATGTTCCATTCTTCACAAATTTTTATTTTGTGTTACACAGAAAAAAAGTAGAAGCAGAAAAAAAGAATAAATTACTTTTTTCCCTTCATTTTTGAGTTAACTTTTCCTAAATACCGTAAGTGAGCTCCTTAAACAAAAAGGTGAATGTGGTTAAAAAACAAGTGATGCTAAATATAAAGCCATAATGTCACTGCCATTATCAGACGACTGTTAACAAGACTCCTGTACTCACTGATCCTGACATAAAGAGATCACCTTAACCAGAAAATGTATAGAGCCTATTTCATTTAATGAGGGTATTTCAGGTCATTCAAATTACCATTGACTGAAGAACACAGTGAGATTCAAATGGCATGTCCAGTTACTGTTTTATGCTAACAAAGATCTCAAAATTACAAACTCTAATCTTATTGGCTGGTACTATGGAGGCATCCAATTGTGTTTTTTTTAGAAACAAAGTCACATTTACATTCACTGGAGTCGCCATTATTGTGTCGTCAAATGAAATAACAGCCTTATAAAAGAACATGTAATCTTCTCAAGCACAACTACTGTATGTTCCAGCTCTTTATTATTTTGTCTTTAAAAGTTCTGATTTACAGTTAAGATTAACAGTTGGCCATTAACCAGTGAATCATTTGTCCCCGTCCTAACAATTGTAAAAAAACAAATTGGACCAAATTTGGACCATATATTATGCATTTAGACAAAATGAGGGGCAAATATGCAGTATTTTAAGGCAAAATTTAACCTTCAAACCAGGAGTTATTGTAAATGAAATAAATAGCAACACACCTATTTTTATATGTAAATTTGGCTTATTATCAATTGTATCTTATTCACAAAACTCAACTATTTTCCTGATGCAATTAACATTGCACTATTACTACCAACACAATGCAGGCAGTAAACTGAATTTTATCTGTTTTGCTGTGGCTATTCATCAAATTATGGAGTAGAGTGTAATAATTATCACACAATTAGCGCAATTTCAGAGCTGATTCAGGTGCCTAAGCCGCAGTGGTGGATAGTTGCTGCAGATTGGGAATTACATTTACATTTATTCATTTAGCAGACACTTTTATGCAAAGCGACTTTCAAATGAGGAATACAACAAGCGATCCATCACAAAGAGCCAAAGAAAAACACAAGAAGTGCTCAACGTTTCGGACATAGTACAAGCTTGAAGTGCTGATAGAAGAGATGCATTTTCAGCTGTTTCTTGAATATCGTCAGGGACTCTGTGTTGGGAAGATTATAGCAGCAAGGAACAGTGAACGAAAACATTCTGGAAAGTGATTTTGTGTCTCTATGCTGAAGGTACAATGAGGCGTTTCTCAGGCTTCTAAAGGAGATCTAGACTCGTAAGAGAGAGCGGAGGTATTATCCATAACTTACTGTTATTACTAGTAAGCACATGGGTAACACTTTAGAATACTGTTCCTTCATTAATGAATAACTACACAGGAACAAATGAGTAACGCACTATTAAAGGAGAACTCCCGTCAATTATAACATTGAGCTCACTTTTTTGCAAATTTGAAGTGCTTTGGAGTTACAGAGAACAACGACAAGTCAACAGTAGTCCATTGTCGAGTGCGCGCGCGATCATTGGTAATATATATTATATCATTATATGTTATTACTGTCATAGTAACTGGTCACAGGAAGCAAACGCGAGTTAACAGTATTTATTAAAGAAGTGACAGAGTCCAGAACAGTAAGTCAGATGGTGGAATGGTGACGCAGGGACTTCGATGGTCAAATCCGGTGAAGTGAAGACAGACGGTGAGACGACAAAATCCACACGGAAGACGACGAACAGGAACACCAGGAAGGAACCTGAACCAGAAGACCAGACAGGGAAACATCAAACAACGATCTGACAAAGATGAGAGAACAGCGGTGAGTATAAGTAGCATGGTGAGATCGACTGTAGCTGGTGAAGTAATGATGGGCAGCTGGAGCGGATCGGGTAATGACATACAGACACGCCTCATACACACACCTCTTGCACACGTGCACTCATACAACAACATAAACACAAGACTAGAAGGAACCAGTGAATACGTCTACCGTGACAATTACATTATATTATATTATATATGATATTCTCAGAACATCACACAGCACCGTCATCAGCTGACAGCTGACAGTCTGAGTCTCCACTGTTGCTTAGTTACCAATGACTCGACAATCGACTACTGTGGACTTCGACCGAAAAACAGGAAGTAAATACAGGTATGTGAGCTGGCTGAATTAACATCACTTTTATTCATTATTCATTTGATTTAATTTATTAATTTTATTCATATCTACCGCAGTCAGATTCACCGTGTTCACTCTCAATAAAATCACTCACATGGCTGTGCACTTGTAATAACACATCAAGGATGTTAAGAGGCTAAAAGCAGGTTTAAAACTTGACCCATTTAAGTCAACAGGGTGGACATTTTTTAAAGAGGATAACACGGTGTAGGCAACACCGATTTTTGTCATTGTTCTCTGTACTGACAGCACTCCAAATTTACAAAAAAAATGAGCTCAATGTTGAAATTGACCGGAGTCCTCTAACATTCTAGTAACACTATTAACTAACAAGAAACTCTGACTAACAAATTAGTAAGTAATAGCGCTCAGTTGAATGTAACTATATTTTTTTTCATACCTCCCTGGGAACTACTATACAGGTATATGGGTCCATTATTAACATGAATAATGCATAATTAGTAATAAAAGGTAACGGTAACTCACTAGTAATGACTCAAGTGTTACTAAATCCTGCTAAAGGAACTACTAATCATTGGATCCATATTCTGAAGTGAAAAACATAACTACCTAATGTTGACTAAAGTCATTGTGAGCTTTTGAGATTTTTGTAAGATTTTGAATAGTAATTCCTTACGATGGATTTGGTAACACTTTAGTCATTACTAGTGTGTTCCCATGATCTTTACTTTAGAATACTGATCCAAATAATTAGTAGTTCCTTTAGAAAGATGTAGTAACACTCGAGTCATTACTATCCAAAACCTTACAAAAAAACTTAAAATCTTACAATGACTTCAGTCAATAATTATGTAGTTATGAAGCTTTTCACTCAAGAATACTTATCAAAATTATTTGTAGTTCCTTTAGAAGGATGTAGTAACACTTTATTCATTACTAATGGGTTACCATAACCTTATATTATGCATTATGCAATATTAATATTAATTATGAACCTGTATATAGTCTTCAGGGAGGTACGAAAAATAGCTACTGATTAGCTAATAGTGAACTACCTCATTCAACGGAACGCTATTACTTACTAATTCAATAATCAGAGTTTCTTGTTATTTAATAGTAGGGGAGAGCAGGGGAGAGCGAAAGTACCATTTTTCAGGAAAACATAATTTTAAAAGATATTGTTTTAGACCGAGATATATTTTTGCTGTGGTTAATAACTCACAAGTGTGGTCTATCAATACCAGGTGGTATTTTGTATAAAAGTCGAATGACTTCAGTATAATTTCACTTTGAACATAAGTTGCACATTGTTACTTTCGACCCCGTCAGTTGGGACGAAAGTAACACACAGTTGGGTCAAAAGTAACAACAATACATTTACAACAATACATCTATATTTTAATTTTGTGTTCCTCTGGTTTTCATTAACTATCACTCTGTTCATATAACTGCAAACATATTTTGTTATTGTACATTTGTACATTACATTTTAATTTCATCAAACATTTTAGTTTCATCAAATGTTTCAAAAATAACCAGACAGTTCAAACTTGATTTGCTTAAAATATTTTTGTATTGTGAATGTCAATCCATTTTATAAAACATTCAACATAATGAACAATATGACAATTAAACTAAATAAGATAAATTCATGAATTATCAAAATAATCTAACTGTAGTCATGTTTCCATCCAGCTGTTTCTATGCGTAAACAAAGCAGCGGGACAAAAGTAATAAGTGTTACTTTCGTCCCGACTGGAACTCCTGACACTTAAACCCGAATTACTTGTATACCGAAAAACTCTGACAAGGCTAACTTTATCATGTGTTGCAGCACTAAATAACATGTAGATTGATCATCACTGTGACACATGAAACGAGAAACACAACTTGTAAATAGAAAAAAAGTATCGCTTCAGTAATTTACTTGCCGTACTCGAAAATAGCATTCCGGACCTAACCGCGGGAAACGATGATGAAATCACGTGATATTTAGCAGCTCTGTCACTGGCTGCATGCTGAACATGCTGTCATAGCTTGAAACGCAAATGTAGTCAGGGCTCAGAGAAAATCGCTTTGTTACTTTCGTCCCGTGTTACTTTCGCCCCTGGTTCTCCCATAGTCATTAGAATGTTAATAGTGTGTTACTTATTTTTTCCTGTGTAGTTATGCATTAATGAAGGAACATTATTCTAAAGTGTTACCAGTACATGTAGCAATGTGTAACTACGTCACATTAAATTGAAGTGTTACCATCGATTGTATTAATATTTTGAATAAGTTTTATTTTTTTATTATAGTAAAAGTTTTAGTAATTTGGTTGTTTTTGCCATTGTATAAGTGTTTTTATGTCTAATTAAATTTTTATTAATTTATTTCAGTTTTAGTTTTAGAACACAAAGTTATTTTTTTAATGGTTTTAGTTTTAATTCCATTTAACTATAATAACCCTGCATTGAGCACAATTCATTCTTAGCCAATTTCCCCTAAAGTGAGTCATGATTAACAAACACTCAACGATGAGAGTTTGTCTAAGTATATACCAAAAAGTCCCTAAAGAGCGTTGACACCTCTCCTCCGTTTAGCACCATAATCAAGCCTTCATATTACACTCTGTCATTATACCTCCCATTTTCTTAATTAGGTCCTGTATCACTCGTGCTCTGAAAATACCATGTGTCTGGTTTCCAAGAACCTGATAAAGAGCTACTGTACACACAACCAAGATTTCTCAGACGGGATGATGCAAACCTCCCAGCTCCAATCAACCCTATATGCTGCGTTTCATGGAAATGAGGCCAGTCATTTATACTTCATGAACTGTTTGTGTTGGTGAAGTAATTATTGATGTCTCTACATCTCGGTAAAGTGTCTATCCATCAGCTCTGTACGTGTAAAACAGCAAATCATTTCCATGAATCCTCAGAGAGAGTTTCTGTCAAAATAATGACCCTCGATGGTTTATTGTTAAGATCAGTGACATACAAATTGACCTAATTTTGATGATGAAAATTGCACATGGAGCATGATTTCTCAATATTAAGAAAGTCTCTAAGTAAGCACACTTAACCATGGCGGCTAAATAGCAGAAATGATCTTGGGGCACTGGGGATCTGCCGTTAAACTGATAAGTGAACTGAAATATTCAGTCATGAGGTGCCATTGATTTGATATGAACTCCTAGGGCAGTTTTTTCAGAAAGGAACTCAGTGCCTTTCAATATCCATTAAGCGCAGCAGTGATAATTCACAAAAGAGCATTATTTTAGATTACATTTCACATTTTGCCTTTAAAGTTAAAGTTTTATCACAACTTGTTTCAGTTATAATGTTACATTTGTGTCAGTCAAAGATAAAAAAACTGCAAAATTACTTTCATTGTTTATATGTGATAAAGTTCAGCTTATATCAGCTTTGGCAACTTGATTTTTTTTTTTTTAATAGCTCACTACTGTCATTTAAACAAGGTGTCCCTTAAATCTAATAGGGTCATTCTGTGTCAACTCAAGGGCCGTGGCTAAAAAAAAAAAAATTCTGTTAGTAAAATTGGTTGACTTCAGCAATCTTTGTTGCATTATATGCCAACGGTGACAATGGGGAAAAATGGAAAAAAGCAAGGTGACACTTTATTTCGATAGTCCACTTTAGACATTTTACTTACTATAAGTAACTCTGCAACTACATGTTAACTAACTGTCATTAGAGTATTAGTAGACTGTCAGCTTAATATCTGCAAACGCTTTATTGTGATGGTCCCCGAACAGACAATCAACTGACTATAAGTAACTTGGCAACTACAAGTCAACTTATTCTACTAACCCGGACTCTAACACCTAACCCTAACCTAACAGTCTACTACAGTCTATTAAAACTCAAATGAGAGTTAATTTACTTGTAGTTGCAAAGTTACTTATAGTTAGTAGAATGTCTGAAGTGGACTATCGAAATAAAGTACAACCAAAAGGACTTGTGTTTGTATGCCTGTAACACAAGAAGTATTGAAAATATTCTAATTTCCTTTTAGATTTTGGTTCTTGACCAACTTTTCTGTTGATACCTTAAGGCCCTATATGATTAATTTCAAGAAATCTAGGGATTTCAATGCAGCTCTATGAGTATAGTTACATTTTTCACTGGTCAAAAAACAAAGTGGAAAGTCTGAAGAACAAATCATGTTGAAACTAGAAATGTATCTTGTATCAAAACAAGATGTGAACATTCATGTCTGAGTAGACTGTTAGACCTTACCAGGCTTTTTACAGTAAAATACTGTCAACACTGTTCATTGCACAGTTATTTACTGTAATCTACAGTATGTCTCTGTAAAAATTCACTAAATTAACACTCAAGTTAACTAATTTCACTGGCAGAAACTGATTGCCTTAAATTGACCAGCTGTTGTTTGAATGTATTAACTAAAATGTATAATGCACTAACAATGTGAGCAAAGTATTACTGTGAACTTATTTCATTTGAGATGTAAGGAACTCAGCTTTTTGGAAATATTAATAATCAATAATATCTTGTTATTATTAATTATAAATATTTGGGTCAGTTAATTGTATTAACTTGATGTGGCTGAATTAATATTACAATCAATTGATCAGTTCTTCCAACGAACTATTTTGATTATTAATTTATTCTAATAAAGGGTATCTTCCATGGCCACCGAAGAATAATTATTTCTTCGCCTGTACAGTACTTTGAGCCAGTAGCAAAAACCGTGATCGTAAAGTGACTTGTATTGCAAACAAAACAGAACCAAATACATATTATGTACAAGTTTTATTAACTAAATATAGATATTTATATGAATATAAATAAACTAAACAACATACACACATGAATACATAAATAGGTTAGTGATAGGATGAAATTGGAAACCGGAAGAGGGTCTATGAGAAGAACCATCAGAATTTCATTTTCACATTTCATTGAATTGAATACTTGCATTTGTAATGGGAACAATTCTTGAAGTTGTTGAAAATTGGAGTCGTTGATGGTTCCGGCAGTGTCAAGTGGAAGTTGGTTGAGCGTTCTCTTTCTCCAGGAACGCATGACTGGTTTGGTGAAGGCCTGGGACTCTGTTGAGGCCACGCCGAGCACCCAGGAGAAGTGAGGAAGTCGGAAGGATGGGTGATTGGAGTCGTTGTTGGTTGGAGTCTTTGTTGGTTGGAGTCTTTGTTCCAAAACTCCTGAGATTGTCCTTGGTTCTTTGTGAGAGAGTCTTCTCTCTTTTCCATGAGGCCGGATCTGGTTGGAATCGAGGCCTGCTGGGCCCTGGGGCCCCCGTGGAGGGGGAGGGGGCTCCCCAGTCTCACCAGAACAGTGTTGCGGCTGGATGAAAAAACTAAGAGAGGGCGGTCACTGTTGCCTGCCTCTGATATACCCTGAGAAAGAACCAACCCCTAAGGTTTGAATGGACCTATGAGTAAGGTGACATGTCCGAGAGGGGAAGCGGCTCTTAGTTGATTTATGGTCTTTGTCCCCAGCATGCTTAGACTGTTCATTCAAGCTCAAATAGACATAACAAATTCACATTGCATTCTAAGAGAAGGTGATGTACATCAAAGTGTGTGTCATTAAATGAGGATTAATTAGGTAGGAAGCATGATACAGGTGAGGTTATATTGACCGTTGGGTGGTCGTTCAACCACATACACCCCAATCAAACATACCATGTTATTATACCTAATAGTACACGAGACAGTAAATCATCACAGTTTCTGTGAGGCATGTTCCTTCATAGATCAGAGTAACACCGCAAAGTTTATTTAATTAAAGATGGTCTCTCTCTCTTAAGCATGTGGCGCATGTGGCCACATTCCTTTGAGGTCGTAAAGTCTGTTATCAGTCTTAAAGTGTTCTGTAACCGGACACCCGGCTGACAAAGTAACTTCATTTGTGAGGTTAGTTTTGGGGGAGAGTTTCATAGACCTTTATATTCATTAAATATAGTGAATATGAATAATTAGTGTGTGTCTGATTGGTCCAGACCCTACAGAGACCACTAAAAATGTATTGTAAATAAAGAGACTTCCACTGGACCAGCAACTACATAGTCACTGCATGTTAAATAAAGCAACATGCAGCATATCATCAATGTATCTAGACTTTCTCCTGGACTGAAGTACAGACTCTACCACTTAGCAAAATGGTGACCCAAATAACCTGAAATTCTACAGTAAACTACTGGCAACAGTGTTGCCAGTATATACCTGTATTATAACTTAAAGTTTATTACTGTTTAAATACATTTCGTGGGTGTGTTATTTTATCTTACACTGTTAACCATTTAGACCCCACAGGAAAATCCACACAACAAAGAGTAACAAGAAACTTTGACACAGTGTTGCAGTGAGATAATTAAGTGAAAATGTAAGTGATTGTTGATCATTAGTGATGAACACCTGCTGTTAACAAGCAGAACAACTGAAGGAAGGAGAAACACAATAACTACAACTGACTTCCATTACCCATTATTACACTTATTATTAACCAGTATTACTTTATTTCTGTCATACATATACATAAGTTGTTATTGAAATGTTTAATTGAAAATGTTTGGTTTGAAGTTACCATTATGGAGATCAGTTTTGCTTTAGTTGGGATGCTGACCCATGACTTTTTAATATTAGATTATGTCTGGCTGCTTGACTGTGCTTTTGCAAGCCACACTTGTGCACACACATGGTTTGTGAATGAAATTTGTTATATTGATTATGATGAAAAAAATCATCATATAGCCTGTTCATTCACTGATCTCATTCAGTTTTTAATCATGTATCAAAAGTGTTACAGGACCACCACTGTGAAACTACAGCAATGTTACAAAGACAAATTTTTTAAAACACATCATGCACACATCATGCACAACCAAAGAAACAGAGCTACACTGTTTTGTAGAAACACAACGATATCAAAAATCATCACGTCTCTCAACAAGGGTATCAATAATTGTTTTATGTATTTATCCATGCAGCAATGCATGTTTTATACTGGAACCCAGCATGCATTGCGACATTGAACTTTTGATTGTCACCATTGTTGACATTCATATTCTGATTTTTGATTTCTGTGTGTGTCTACGGCAAGCAGGAGTTCAAAATGTTTTAATGCACTATATGAGTTCAATATCCTTTAGAATAACTGATTACAGAAACATTGTTGAATTTCATGTTGTAGATTCACAGATATATAAAAAATATTAAATACCCATAATGTCATGATTCTACCCTCGTGTCCTTGATTTTCTGTAGTCTTTAGGCAGGATCATGACAGACCCATGTTTTTTGTGCAAGCACATGGCCTTTTGTTTGGGCCATGTGCTTGTGTTGTCTCGTTACATACCCCGCCCCCTTGTTATCCTCGTCTTGTCATTATTGTTTAGTCAGCTTCACCTGTTCTTGTCATTAGTGTCTCCCTATATCATCCCCTTGTGTTTGCTTACGTTCTCTTACGAGAGTATCTCTCGTACTGCGTAATATCTTACGCAATGGGGAACACAATGTAAGACGCCGTGCGTACTGGGATCCGACACCAAAGTCCCAAGGGCAGTAGCCTGGGGCTCATATAGTGCATAATCACCGTAGACTCACAGAGAGTCGGAGAAGAGAGGCTACCAGCATCATTCCCCATTAAATAGCATCCCATAGGAGCTAGTTATGTCAACAGTATATCCCGCAGACAGGGTGAACGCGTTCAGCCTGAACTGGGCAAAAGTACGGGCTATTCAACACCCATGGAGCTGTTCCATCGATCAGTGAGCGATACTCAATCAAAACTCAGCATTCTGCGCCTGCGCAGCGGGACAGATAGTACTGAATTCTAGACCGACAGCAGCTTGGCCTGTAAGGCGGGAACCTCTAGGTTATAGAACCTTATAAATGTAGACGGCGAGGCCCAGCCCGCCGCCATACAGATATCATGCAAGGAAATCCCACTAGACCACGCCCACGAAGAGGCCACGCCTCTCGTGGAGTGCGGTCTGACACCCAAAGGACACTGCAGGCCCTTAGAAGTGTAAGCCAGCGCTATGGCATCGACTATCCATCTGGATAGGCTCTGTTTTGATGCGGCCAGTCCCTTGGAGTGTCCGCCAAACAAAACAAAGAGCTGCTCGGTCTGCCTGAAGACAGACGAGCGGGACACATAAGCTCTCAGCGCCCTGACGGGGCAAAGGAGATTAGCATCCGCCTCCTCATTGTTCACCGGGAGGGCGCACAGGGAAATAACCTGGGCCCTGAACGGTGTGTTGAGGGATTTTGGCACGTACCCGTGCCTTGGTTTGAGTATGACTTTTGAGTCATTAGGCCCAAACTCCATACAGGACGCGCTTACTGAAAGCGCTTGTAAGTCCCCCACGCGCTTTATTGAAGCAAGAGCCACAAGAAATCCGTTTTGAAAGACAGGTGCTTCATGCCTGACAAATGGATTGGCTCGAATGGGGCACCTTTCAGGGCTTCCAGAACCGTAGAAAGGTCCCACATAGGGACTGAGGGAGGTCTGGAAGGACTCAGCCTCCGAGCTCCCCTGAGGAATCGCACGACGAGGTCGTTTTTCCCCAGTGACTGGCCAGACGTCGGTTTTGCAAACGCCGTTATGGCCGCCACGTATACTTTGAGCGTGGACGGGGTTCTACCCTTATCCAGCAGCTCCTGAAGGAAGGAGAGCACTTCCGTAACCCCGCAGTCTACGGGTGAAAAGCCCTGAGCTTGACACCAGGTAGAGAACACTGACCATTTCGATGAGTAGAGCCGTCTAGTAGACGGGGCCCTAGCCTGCGTGATCGTGTTTAACACTCCCTCCGGGAGGTTAGCGGGTACCCGTTGATGGCCCACATATGTAGGGACCATAACTCCGGGCGAGGATGCCAAATCGAGCCATTTGCCTGAGAGAGGAGGTCTCTCCTCACTGGTATCGGCCACGGGGCAGTGCTGGTCAGCTGCATCAGGACTGGGAACCAGGTTTGGTTCGTCCATAGCGGAGCCACGAGCAGCACTGGGCATCCATTTTCCCTGATTCGTTCCAGCACTTGAGGCAGGAGCGAGACGGGGGGAAAAGCATAGAGTGGGCGTCGGGGCCATACGTGGGCCAGCGCATCCCTGCTCTTGGAGAAAAAGTTCGGACAGTGAGCGTTTTCCTGGGACGCGAACAGGTCCACCTGCGCTCTGCCGAATGTCTCCCACAGCAGTTGGATCGCCTGCGGGTGCAGCGACCATTCCCCGCTGGGACATTGTTTCTGGACAGTCTGTCTGGTCCCAGATTCAGGTGACCAGGCACATGCGCTGCTTTCAGTGAAAGCAGGTTGTGCTGAGCCCAGTCCAGGAGGCGTTTCGTCAGCGTGTAAAGGCTTCGGGACCTGACGCCGCCCTGGTGATTTATGTACGCCACGACTGACATGTTGTCCGATCGGACTAAGACGTGGCGGCCTTTTATCTGGGGACAAAAGCGCCTTAGCCCGTTGTCTACTGCCAGCATTTCTAGACAGTTTATGTGTAGGAGCTTCTCCCGTTCTGACCACTGGCCAAAGAATGGTCTGCCCTCGAGCAGCGCTCCCCATCCCGAGGTGGAGGCGTCCGTGGACACCACCATCACACTCGAGGGAGTCCCCAGACTCATGCCTGACTGGTACCAGTCGGCTTTTTCCAAGGTTTCAGAGCCGAGACGCATTTCCTGTCGACCCTGAGGCGAAACAGACCAGCGGCCCAAGCCCCGGGCGGAACTCGTGCTTTCAGCCATAACTGCAGTGGGCGCATGCGAAGCAGGCCCAGCTGAAGTACTGAGGATGCTGAGGCCATGAGGCCCAGCATTTTCTGAAACCGTTTGAGCGGGACTATAGAGCCGCGGCGGAAGGATTTCACGGCGCGCTGAATGTTCAGTCCTCGCTCCGGCGACAGACGTGCTGTCATAGACAGCAGGTCCATCACTGTTCCCAGAAAAGAGATTTTCTGGCTGGGAGACAGCGAACCCTTCGCCCAATTGACTGTGAGACCCAAATTCTCGAGATGCTCGAGTAAAACGGTCTTGTGTTCTATGAGCTCTGATCGTGATCGAGCTAGAATCAACCAGTCGTCCAAGTAGTTCAAAATTCGCATGCCCTGAAGTCTCATGGGTGCGAGAGCCGCGTCCATGCACTTCTTGAATATACGGGGTGCTGGGGACAGGCCGAACGGTAGGACTGTGTATTGATATGCCTGGCCCTCGAAGGCGAATCTCAAGAATCGCCTGTGACGTGACGCAATCTGTATTTGGAAATAGGCGTCTTTCAGATCTATTGACATGAACCAGTCTCCCTGGCGCACGTGCGCGAGGATTTTGCTGGTTGTCAGCATTTTGAACTTGCGTTTCAGAAGCGCTTTGTTCAATTGTCGCAGATCTAGAATGGGTCTGAGACCCCCGTCTTTTTTCGGTACCAGAAAATATCTGCTGTATATACCCCCTTCGCTCTGAGCCTGAGATAAAGGTTCTATGGCCCCTTTGCTCAGTAGTTTCGCTATTTCGGTACGAAGTAGATGAGATACTTCGTTGTCCACCGTGGTTTCGACACGTGCCGTGCAACGGCGAGGACGTCGAGCGAACTGTAGCGAATAGCCTCTCTTTATAGTGTTCAACACCCATTCTGATACCCCGGGAAGCATTGCCCATGCATTCGCGTGGATAGCTAGAGGCAGAATGATACCCGGGCTCTGGCCTCGGCACAGCGGCGGCTGCAGAGCTTCGGTGTGCTGAGACATGAACACTGTGTTTAAAGTGCGCGAGGCGGGGGGCGCGCCGATCACGGCGGGCAGCCTGTTCGCACTCGCTTTCTCTATGACAAATTGTGGAAAGAGAACGAGCGGGACAACCCCCGTAGGGTTCAGCGTGTCTGTGAGTGAATGTGGGCGCGGGACAGCGGGCACATTTACTGCACTGAAAACACCGTCGGCTTGCGCTGACTGAATATGTGTTGGTTTCGTTTTTACAGAAACCGTGGGACACGCACTGTGTAGTGTTTGTGGGCACTGTGTCGTGGGCACATTCCCTACGTTTGCACAATCGACATGAGTCGATTTTATTTGTGCTAGCCCTGAACTGTGGCGGGCTGTGTCTGCGTGTGGGAATTGGCAATGTGACGTGGGCATTCTTACAACACTCATAACACCATCGGCTATGGCCGGGACACCAGAAAATACACTCTTTATTGGATTTATCTGGGTCGCCGTAAAAATGTCGTTAATGTGCAGGCAAGCGGGCTGTGGTACCGGCTTGTTTACTGCGAAATACACTGGAGCGAGAAGTTTTGGTGGAGTCTGACCGCGGCGAGACTTAAACACCGTGGGTCTTAGCTGACTGTATGTGTGTTGGTTTCGTTTTACAGAAAACGTGGCACATGCAGTGTGTAGTGTTTGTGGGCACTGGGTTGTGGGCACTTTCACTACATTTAATGCACAATTGACATGAGTCGATTTCATATGTGCGAGCCCTGTGGCGGGCTGTGTTTGTGTGTAGAAATGAACACTGGGCTGTGGGCATTTTTATTACACTCATAACACCATCGGGTGTGGCCGGAATACCAGAAAATACATTGCTTATATGATTTTTCTGGGTCGCCGTGGAAACGGCATTTGTGTGCAGGCAAGCGGGCCATGGTACCGGCTTGTTTACTGCAAAATACACTGGAACAGTCACATTTTCTTGGAACTGAACGAGCGAAAAGTATCAGTGCAAGTCTGGCCGCGGCGAGACTAAATTTTATCTGCTGCGAGAGCTGGGATCGAACACGGGTCTCCCGTGCGATGGCTGTAGGTTTCGCCACTGAGCCACAGGGGGAAACGACAACAGTTTAAAATAGCTCGAGAAGATAATAGAGCGTCATCACAGTTTTGTGTGTGTTGGCGTTTGTTTGCAGGCGTGCGTGTTATACAACAGGCTCACTGCTGCAATATTGACATTTTCAGCTGCTCAAACTAAGAGGAGCTGAGAAATGTTTGAGAAATGGAGATTGGTCCGGCCTCGGCGGGACTAAAAATACACTCTTTCCTCATTTCGCCGGTGACGCATGCCCACGGGGGGGCGGGGGCGGGGTAGCTTTCCTATAACGTAAAGAAAGCTAGCCGCGGTTTTGATGCTGGCCCGTTTCCCTGACGACTCGCGGGCAGAAGGGGGAGATCCACAGAGCTCGCCCAATCCTAACTGTCCAACGCGGGGATATAGCATCTGGCCTCCTCTACATATGCAGCTATCTCGTCGTCATTAATGGCGGAAGCGGTGGCGCGCGGCGGCCGTTGTCCGTCAGTGAGCGACTCGATTGAAGCTGGTGAAGCTGGCGGGCGAACCCGGCGAGCTTTTACGGCTGGAGAAGGATCGGGGACCCGCTGAGTATGGCGCTTTGCGGAAATTAGGAAATTAGGAAAAACGTACAAATAGGTAAATAGCAGTGTAAATGCCATGACTGAATGTAATTAATGTATTTTTTTTTTACATTGACATATTTACACATAATATTAGCTCTGACATAGATATTATGAATTTAACAAACTAACAAACGGACGAACGAACGCACAAACAAATTAATAAATAAATATATAAATGTCCTTTTATCATTGAAATAGTTATACATAGTGAACCTCTATGCCATACATATTAAATGAATGAATGATATTCATAGAAAATGTTCATATATTTTTTCTATGCATATGTATTTATGTATTCATTTACATACACACACACACACACACACAGCAATAATATATATGCTTAGGGAATTCAGAAGAAACTGTGGAGCTCAATGCAGAGGTTGTGGTTCCACCAAAATGAACAGGCCAGTTGCCATTTACACGCAGATATTACTGTGATATAAACTCTTTTTCCAAAGGTTAAATTGAAAAAAAGAGCTACAGGAAAACAGTTTAAAGATTGCATGTGACAATGTCGCATTGAGCTTGGTGTGTGCACCATGAGCAGCAGTATTAATGGAAAGGTCAGTGGTGATCTCCTGCATACCAGCACATTCAACACACACAGCAACCCAATAATCTCACATACTGCATCTATATTTCATACACACTGAGCCATATGGTGGGAGGCTGTGATTATTTCCCTCCACGAGAGAACTGAATCTGCATTAACAGTTCTGCCATTTCAATGACTCACTGTATAAGGTAAATCGTTAATAGCATGCATGATATAAGAAAATAGGCTTGAAAAGAAATCACAATGCTTTACATCATTCATAATATCACCCCCTATACATTTTAAATGAATTTAAATGTGACACACAATGCATTATGATTCCTTTAGATAGTAATGAATCTCATTGTTGTTGCATCCCATAAGCTGAGTGTGTCATATTAAATGCATCTCATGCTTTACTATAGGCCACTTCCTGTTATACATGCCGACCTTTTATAGCACATGAACCACATACAAAACAACAAAGCCCCTGGATATTTAGCATAATCATGCATTATGTACATCAGCATGCAAGAACGATTAGCCATCAGTGCCATAGTGATGCAAAGTAACTTTTTGATTGCACGATAGTATGTTCATATTCGAAACAGAGCCAGCAGGGGGCAGGTGCCATTCTGCCAAAAATGCCCTTTCCACTTACTTGACACCTTTTATCAGATGGGTGAAAGCAGACACAAGGGGGATTCACTTTTACTCCACTGGCCTGGTTCCTTTGACATATACCGTTTGATCTGAAATACCAACTACTTGTGTAAGATACTGTACTGTAATGGAGACATAAAACCATCTTTGTAATGTGTGTGTGTGTATGTGTGTGTGTGTGTGTGTGTGTGTGTGCGTGTGCGTGTGCGTGTGCGTGTGCGTGTGTGTGTGTGTGTGTGTGTGTGTGTGTGTGTGTGTGTGTGTGTGTGTGAGAGAAAGTGAGAGAGGCAGAGAGACAAGGAAACAGAGATAAAATAATTCTAGTCTATGCAATCATATCTTTGTCAATAGCTACACTCATTCACATTTGCACTCACTCACATCCATACACAGTAAATACACTCACTCAGATTCAAATTTGACATTAAATTCACCTTTCAGCTCTTTTCTTCTAAGCTGGGCAGGGAGAGGGACAAATTACTTTCTCAACTGGCGGTTTTGGGCAAATCTCACGGATATTTTTGTACAGATAAAGGCCATTGCACACTGAGTCTGAAATTCGCATCCGAAATTTTTGCACGTTAAAAAAAAATTCGACCTCACGTTATGTCAGTCACGCTTGCACACTGTCTACGAAACTTTCATCCGTTATATTAAAAAAAAAAAAAATCTTACGTTTTTGGCATCCGTAGCAAGCTGTTTGAATGGTGTTTTGACAATTCGGAGCCACGGAATCAATACGAAAAAACGCATACGAAAAAAACGCGGACTCAGTGTGAAATGGCCAGGGGGCTTGATGATGCTTTGGCAACTTTGCTCTCTTTTGACAGCGACATTTCTCAAATTAATAATATTTAATCTTTCTGAGGAGATCTGCTAGCTTGTTTATTACACAGAGCGCTCGCTGCGAGTCTGACAGGAAGGTGGCTGGACCAATCGCGTGCCGGTCAGTCGAAACGGCTTCCCATCGACAAATGATCAGCATTTGTATACATTTCTGAGCTTTTTTATTGGTTCTATACAACGTGTAACACCATTTGGAGAGCAGAGATAGTGACGTTTCAGGGGACACCCGGGAAATGCTCAGAGGTGAGATAGGAGTTGAGAAAAGCAATGTTCATTTCCAGCTAATTTAGTAAAACTTTGTAAACTTTAATAGTAATTTAAATACCTTTACTCAATTATGGACTGCGAAACTTTGGGACTTTGTTTTTCCACATAATTGGCCCATATCTTAAAATGGAACGTTACGACATCCGACTCATTTCGCCAGATCGGGTCACATATGTAGTTCAGTCATGAAACTTTAGATGGTGGGGGCTGATAGGTCCTTCACATGCATTCTGCAAGCAATCGCATCATTACCGCATGGCATAAGCTGATTGGCCTGTGTTGATCCTGCAGCCAATAAAATTGCTTGGACACGATTTAAATATTTTGGTTCAGTATTTGCTGTAGGCTAGTCCTGCAGAGTGTTATCAGAGTTCCGCTGAACTCCAGCTCCACCTGCCTTGATCTGCTATGGGATTTATGTATGTCTATGTATGCAGCAGCAGCAAATCTTACATGCTCACAGCAGCTTCTCTGTGTATATAATAGCAGTGGCAAGTCAATGCAATGCAGCGCCGACACAGTTATCATTTGTGCCCATTCGATCCGTTTGCTCTCTGGAGAAGTGTTCAGTCTTTCCGGTGCAAATTACGCCATGTAAATAGCGAATCTACCACGGCGCAAGCACAACTGGCTTTTAAAGGGAATAGGAGATGAGACTCTGATTTGGTATATTGTACGTTACGCCCAAAACACACCAATTACTCATTAAGAGAATAGGGACAACCCTTTTAGACTAGCAAAAGTGGATTCGGGCTCACCCTAAGTGCACTTGCGCCGTGCACTTTAGACCATATGCTTAGATCCTTAAAATAGGGCCCTTACCCCGTCAAGACCAAATACATTAACATTGCCATATTCAATACAATGCTAAAACTATTCTGAAAGTTGTCATAAATAAAAATAAATAAATTATACTTATCAGAAACTTTTAAATGGGTAGTGTATGTTCACCCCAGATATCAGTAAAAAAAATTTAAAAAAGTAACAAAAACAAGAGGTAACTTACTGTATGTGGTATTTTTATTTATTTAGACCATGGTCTATCTGAATACTCGATTCTGATTGGCTGAAAGGTGTGCAATAAAACTGTTTAATGCAGAGGTAGTTCAAAGTCAGTTTTATCACCGTTCTATATTAATGCACAGTTTTCATAACAGCTTTAAATAGTCAATGCTGGCAAATGACCAAGGTTGTTTGCCTCCACGTCCTGCATTAAAATCGTTTAATGCATAGCTAGCTGTGGATTATCCCTTATTCACTTATTTATTACTATAGTCATAATTAAACAAGCTGTGTTCCCCTGTAAATCTTGGGGATTTATCATCAACTTTAATGTTTCAAATTTGGATTAAACACAAGAAATTAATTTAGCTTGTTCTTAGAAATGAAAAGCTAAGTACAATGTGATTTAATACCGTACCTAAAATAGTCTGAACATCAAATAATATTGTACAAATTGAAGACGAGTTTATGAAATGGTTGAGGGAACTCAAATTGACTACATAAGACTAAAATAAACACATTCAGAGTTCAATCAACTGACACTATTCCGAAACAAATCAGGTTTTATAAATGGAAAAATACATGTATGCAAAGAGGAAATGTGTTTCTTAAGAACTTAAGTTACAACAAACCCTCAACTTATTGCAGTTCATATAATCTTAAAATGTCTCAACGATAGCTTTTTGAATTACATTTCAGGCTTCATCGAGTGACCATTCAGGTGTAAAACATTTGAAAAAAGAGTTGTATTGCATCTGAATAATGCTACAAATTGCTTCCAACTAAAATTAATCTATAGTAGTTTATACATCATAAGATAATAGCTTTTGAAATGATTAGCTTGCTTAGTTGGGGACCTAATATTCAACAATATTATTGATCTTCCTACATTGACACCATTATATGAGAACTGAACTGAGCTGGACGATGACATCACTGTTTTCTCCAGAGCGGCTATATATATATACATACATATATATGAACTTAATTGATAACTTTTTATAACAAAAGTTAACCATTACTCAACTAAGTTAAGCTGGACTGACACTATTTTCTTCTAGATCTGCTGTACAGCCGAAACAAACTTTGGTAACACTTTATTTTACAGTGTCTTTGTTACATGTTATATGTACTTACCATAGTAATAACATTAAACTATGCATAATTACATGCAACTAAACCTCAACCAATCCTAATCCTACCCTAACCCTACAGGAGATACATGTAGTTGCTTGATATTACTCAGTACTTAATTATATAATTACACTGTAACAATGACACCTTAAAATAAAGTGTAACCCAAACTTTGTTGCAGTATTTTCCTGCCATCGCTGTAAAGCTGCTTCGAAACTATCCATATTGTAAAAAGCGATATTTAAATAAAGGTGACTTGACTTGACTTTCTAACTCCTTCACATAATGTATCTGATAAAATAGTGTTGATTAAAGCATTTTAGAATAATGATGCTTTAATGTCATGAATATTGCATGATATGCCAAACATGCCAATCATTTGACATTATAGTAATTACGCTTTAACCTGTCGAATGTTTCAGTGGTGGACTTCAATTGGTCATTGCGATATTTGCAATCAGAGAAATAGTTGGGAATGTTCTAGAGTTATATGTGGGCTTCAGTATATAAGTACATATTGAGTCCTCCTTCATGATGGTTTTCTAGCAGCACAGGGCTTTTGACTCATAATCTGCAGGCTCTGTTAAGAGCAGGATTCCTCCCCGGAGGGTCTGTATATCATTTCTGGCAATCAAGCAGGTACTCCTGCAAGACGTGCTGCAGTGAACTGAGAGTTGCCTTAACCCCAGACCCAATCCATCATTACAGAGAAGGGGCTTTGTGTCAGGCTAACTGAAACCTACTGTCATCTTTTCTTTCTAAGAAGACCATGAGGAGCAGCAGTACATGTTCAGGTAATACATTTGACAAAAAAAGAGGGTTGTTGTTTTCTTGGCTCATGTTTTCTTTGTCTCAGAGTGGCTCAGTTAATGCTGAGTTTGGGTCGCTTATAATGTGAATTTGAAAACACAACACCGCACCGGACATTTTCCCAAATATGTAATGAGAATAATGTTTGTTAACAGAAGAGTCAAGTAAAGTCAAGTCACCTTTATTTATATAGCGCTTTTTACAATACAGATTGTTTCAAAGCAGCTTTACAGTGATAACAGGAAATTAATGCAACTTTAGCCATATTCAGACGGTGTTAGTTTTACATGGAGAGCTGGGGTAAAGTAGTTATTACCAGAGCTTCTCATTTATTTTAGAATTTTAGTCCCGTCCGACTGTGCCATCTCAGTAATCATTACGGACAATGTCAGTAAAGATAACGGCAGTGTTTACCTTCTGTAAAAAAAACGTCCAGAAAAATTACCTCAGGTAATACTAATCCCCTTCGAATAGACCCGCTGTAAATGTGAACGTAAATATTCCCTCATTTCTTGTTTAAAAGTAGTTTTCTGTGGTTTATCCAATTATGGAGGTGCTTGATGAAGCATTCAGTTGCGTTCTAGGATGTGGGACAAATCTGTGGCAAAACTCAAGTGTAACCTTTCGAGGGAACTTGAACTGCATCGACTATGACACTTTGGGGGACGCCCTGAGCGTAACACATCTGAAGTATGAATGAAACTAATACAATTCTGATTGGTGCTGTCATGACGTAACATGTGACAGCATACACGGAAGCTACAAGGGGACGCGGGCACACAGCAGAGTTAGCCTTTTGCTCTTCCGCAAGCGCTCTGTGTCAAACTGTCTGTCCTATTTGGTGTTGTTTGTCCAATAAGAATTGTCCTAAATAAAGGTCTACTCTGAAATAAAGATTCCGTGGCTGGGATCTCGCGTTGCCGAGGCAGTGCGTAGATTAAAGGTCTGCAGTGCAATACAGAATCTGTTGTGGGTCGGATCTCGCGTTTGTTGAGGCAGCACGTAGATTACGGGTCTACTCTGCAAGAAAGATTCTGTGTGTGTGCGAGGCATGCACAGTCAGCTCCTGAGGGTTCAATGAAAAAATATCTTGACGTGCATAGCCGGGCGTTTTCAGGTGTTTCAGCCTTGCGCTGGTTGACTTTCTTCTCGAGAGATGAAAGCCAAATATATTATGAACAACTCAAATCTCGCGTTTGCCAAGGCAGCTCGGAAATTACGGGTCTGCTATAAAAGTGACACACGCGATCTGTGAAATAATACTGTTTGGGTGCAAGGCATTCACATTCAGCTCCTGATGGTGCTGGCAGCTGTTCATTGAGAAATATCTCGACGCGTACATCTTCTGATGGTGCTGGCGCTGTCAGATGTTCATCCTTGCACCTGTTGACTTTCTTCTTGAGGGATTAAAGCCAAATATATTGTAATGACTCGAATCTCGCGTTTGCCGAGGCAGCGTGTAGATTGCAAGACCATATATATAAATAAATATTAAAACAGTATTGTCTGGTAATTATGGCTGCATTTAATTCTAAGAAATTAAAATTATGGAATATTATCTGACTTTGAGAAGTTAGATATTTTAATTCAGCCTACCATTCAGACCGTGTTTCACTTATCCAGTGTTTATGGCTGCATTTAATTCTGAGGAGTTAAAATGATGAGCAGCGAACGCACGCTGCTATGTCTGCCCCACAGGATTGCGGCCCTGCAGTGTTGCGTCAGCTCTTCGAAAACCGATTTTCCCCTGCCGGTCCTCAGCTTCAGGGTATCGAAAACGAGACGAAAATATCAGGGCTGTCCCCCCGTGGAGGGACGAGCGAGAATTGCTCCTCCGCGGAGCCCTCAGGAAATCAATGTTTGTATCTAGCGTCAAGTGCGCTTTCAGGACACAACGGTTTTCAGCGAATGCAAGCTGGAGTGTCCGCCCTAAGGCTTGCGGCCAGGCAGTGTTCGCGTCCGCACATCTGAAACTGTTCTCGATTATTCCCTGCCACGCTTCAGGGTGTCGAGAACGAAACTGAAAGAGCCTCCCTAGGGTGTAGTAATGTGTTTAGGGTCAAACAGGTCAATTTAGCTCAAAAGGAACTATTAATTAATTTATAGGGATCTTAAATTAATCACTTAAACGGCCAAGCAAATGACTCGTCCAGCGTTCATTTGAACGGGCCGTAACTATCAGCTCTAAAACGGATATAAATATCCACACTATAGTGAAACACTATATATAAGCAAGATAACTTAGAGCAGCAGTTTAAGACATTAAATTTGTAAGCACATAACACAAGAACAGTTATCTTTAAAATACAAAGAAGACTTTATTGATTATTCTAATATGTAATATCTAACACAATCAGACGCACACACACATTCATACGAGATGCAGAAAGAAAGAGAGTGAGGAAATAATGAGTTTTAAGAGTGAGATGATGAAGTCCCAAGTTTCTATATGCACTTATAAGACATGACCTGAACAAACCATCAATCATTAATTTAACCCTTCTATCGTTTCTTAGGCGGGGTAATTAAATGTTATATCAAAGCACCAGTTCAGTTAAGAGTCTGGAGGCTACTTGCTTGTCTTTGCGTTCCTTTTGGGATTCCTTTTTTCGGCGTAAAAAGGTGTTTCCCGAGTTCGTTGATTGACTGGCGGTCTCCTTGTGCCTGGATAGATGTCTTGGGCGGCCAATCACCTGGTGTGTTGGCGGATGGATGGAAAGTATTTGAATCTGGAAAGCGGGCTTTGCAGTCGAATCGTTTAAACGAAACTTTTCAGCAAAACTTAGAATCGAGACTCTCATCGGAAAAGAAAATAAAGCTAAGAAACAGAAAGAAAAGTGAGACAAGAGTAGTTAGATGGGTTGAATGAAGCTCTTTAACCCATGTTCTTCTGATCTTGATTTTGGGTTATTTTGTCTGCTGGTCTACATGGTTACCCGTCCGTCCGGTTACTTGTCATGGCTTCTCCATGACTTCTGTAAATCTGCTCTAGCGAACAAATTCAACTCAACCAAACTTTTTCAACCCAACTAAAACTGGCTTTGTTCGGGTCCTAAGATTTTAAACACAGCTGTTGTCCAGCCTCTTGGATGAGTTCTGACCAATTAGGCACTGTCTTTATTTGGGAGGTGGCATTCTCTTCAACTCTCATCGTAAATCATGCGTTATCTGTGATCTCTTTAGTCTCCGGCTCTAGCAGAGTACAAAAGTGTACAGTTTAGACATGATTCCTATTATAAGAACACAAAACATTTTACACAGATTTCAATCAAGCCATCTTCTGAATTAAGAACATATGATCGTAATGATAGGAAACAAGACACACTTTCATTCAAACATCTAATAGTTATAAAAATTACATGACTTGTATGTGATCTAAGCATAATAGACACATACAGAGGTTGTAGATACAATATAGGATTATGTAGTTGAACAATGTTTTATTATAAGTCTGCAAATAATTGTTTTGGCATGATTTTATGTAATTTTATATGTAAAGTCTCAGTCTCAGTGGTTTTAATAGATTTCAACCCTGGGGTCATTCCAAGGTCCTTAAAAAGGAGGAGGTCTGTTTTAAATCATTTGTCATGGGTTCAAACAACCTCTGCCGTTATCTTGGTGGGTTCTGAGCCATGCCATCTCTGAACCAATCAGTATTTTCCAAACTATCTAACGTTGATGACGTTCTCCTTTAGTTTGGCACATCTCTTTGAAGCTTTAGAACTGGCTGGAGCCCACTCCATTTATTGCCCTAGATTAGATTGGTGATTTTGGGGTCTGGAGTGTTGAGTTCTGTGTGGAATTATGTTTGAACGAATCACCTGGAAGATTCATTTGTGTTTGGTTCGCCCTCAAATCCTACAAGAGAAACTAGGCCTCCTAGGCCACTACTTCATAGTTCTCAAGAAGTATGGAGGGTTGTGTCAATTTTAGATCTAAGGCACTTGTATCGGTCTCTGAGGAGATTCAGGTTCAAGATAATTAATATTCCCATCATTGTGAGTCATATCAGATCTGAGGATTGGTTTGTCACCACATAACCATCCTTCCATCTTACAGGAAGTTCCTGAGGTTCTCAGTATTTCATTTTTTGATTATGTAATAATTTAATAAATAATGATAATGATCCTTGTCTAATTTCTATATTTATTTGTATTTACCAAAAAAATGCTCCAAAGGAAAGCATTTGCATTAACTTCCCCACTGTAATGAATCACTTGAGTCTGTGGAATCCATGTGCAGCGTGTTTATTTAGAAAAGAGGGGAGAAACGGACAGAGATCAACAATGCAGGTAACGGCTGAATGAAGAGAAGAGGAATCCAAGGAAAGACACCAGGCAATGATCGAGGCAGAGAGTCGAGGCAGGCGGCGATAATGCGAAAGTCAGAGTCCAGGCAGAGAGTCGGGGCAGGCAGCGAACAGGCGAGAGTCAGAGTCCAGGCAGAGGTTAGTAGGCAGGCTGCAGACAGTCATGAACGGAGGTCAGGGTAGGCAAAAGCCAGGAAGGTAACAATCAAAGGTAAACGCTCGGTAATGACACATGAGTAATGCAAAACTGCGCAGTGAGTGAGGAGCGAGTCATGGCTAAATAGCCCAGTGAATGAGGAACAGCTGTGAGGGTGATTAGGACTGAAACAGAGTTTATGGGTAATGTAGTGCGTGGAGGAATCAGTATTCGGCTGATGGTACCCTCTGGAGGCCTGAGAGAGAAGTTACCGAGCCTGTGGTTGTGACACCCACGAGGCAAAATGATAGCCATGTGTGCTGCCTTCCCATTATAAAGATAAATAAATAAATAAATAAATAAATAAATAAATAAATAAATAAATACATAAATAAAAAACCGCCCCTCACTCACCTCTTGAAGATTATCATCTGTGTGTCAAGGGATATAAACGCTGGCAGGCAAGATATGTATATTTTATTTTATATTAACCACGTTGACTGTTGCTGTTTTATAATTTGATAGTTTTTTTTGGAAATCAGCAACGCTAGTCTCAAGTCGAACTTAACAAAGTCTGTAAGTAAGTCATTTTCTTTAGTTAAATTAGTTTATGTCATTTAAAAATATGTAGAGAACTACATACAATCAGAATTCAGGAATTCTTTGTTTGGTTTGGCACAGGTGGTTTTAAAGTGAATTTTGCATAGTAGCTCATTATTTGACCCACTGGAATCTTTAAATAAATGGGGCCCAATTTTCACTCATTGTGGTCCCACCAAAAAACATAATGGGACCATTTGTGGGTCCAGGGTGATCACCCATGTGGGCTCCATAAGGATGTTGTGTGTAGCCCACCTTGGCCCCATTATTAGCACCCATTTTGGAAGAAAGTGAGTCCATATAATGAACATCTAAATGGGCCCCCCATTGGCTAACATACATGGGGCCCATGTGGAACCAATGGACATATTTATCCGGGCCCCATTTGGATTGCCCATGAAGGGCACAAGTGACAGCCCATCAAAAACCCACATGGAAATGTTGGCTGGGTAATAAGAAATGCAGCACAGGAGGGAAAATAAGGAAACTTGATTCATTCATAATTTGAAAACTATTATTACCAAACAAACCTTGGTGTGCAAAATAATCAAGCCTCCTAGGATGCAACAGGATGTTTTTCTGCGTGCAAAGCTCAAAAATGCGTAATATTCATGGTCTCCACTGAGTTTGAAAGTGTTTCTACAGCCATGTCTCTTCTCCGGCACACTATTTTGTGTTTTCGGGAGCTTGAAAGAATGTCCAAACAGTGCAGCAGAGACCAATTTGCGTTCCGGCCAGCAGACACTGTTATATCCCAGCAGGCATTTGGTCCAGGTAATGAGAAAAGATTAGCTGCCTTACATATCATTAAAAGCCCCACTAATGGCAGGAGTCTGGTCATTATTTGCCTATGTGCATAGCAGTGGAATCAATTAGTCACAGTGAGATTGCCACCACGGTAAATTGTTGGGGGAAACAATTACAAACTTTTTGTCTTTTAGTGCAGATACAAAATGGTATACTAGCCAAATGTAGTGCATCATAATCAGGTGTTCCATGGAAGGGACTTTGAATGATTATTCAGGATTAAAAGCGGTGGATTAAATGGAAAGAAATAATTACTACAGCTGAATGCTATAATTATAGTAGAGCTCTGTGAATTTATGGTTTAAAACTGAGGTATATATAATTTCTTCAATGTTACAATACTTGCTATTCTATTTTGATGTGCTCTTGTGAGTAAGCATTTTGTAGAATGATTTCTTTATGGAGACAAAGAGGTCATATTTTAATCCCTGGTCAACAAATCATAAGAAATGTTTACTGGATTCCTACTTGAATTTCATTGTGATTTGAAACTAATCCTAAAGGCCTTGACACACCAAGTTGACGGTCAGCCGTAGGGTAATGTCAGGCCATAGCTGAGCATCTGTCGACCCAGTTTTTGCGGCTCTAGTCGGACCCCCATTGGCAGCTTTTTGGACAATTGGTGAGAGAGATCACGCTGATTGGCAGTTTCGATTAAGGGCTTTTGGGACCAATTCTTCCCTTCAGACAATCCTAGGTGAAGTCCAGATTATGATGGTTCTATAGATTATTTTATCAGATTTTCCTGTGGAGTGATGTGTGCTAAGAGTGATTGAATCTGCTCGGAAGAACATAAATATCCAACATGTTGGGAATTTACGATTTGAGATCGGTGTTGCCCTGAATCAGAAATCCTGTTGTGTGGTGCGAACCCTGAGGACAAATGCACACACAATCTGTAGATTGTCACATGGAACGAAAGCGAGCTTTTTGTTAGAAGGATTTTGTTGAAATTCTATCAAACACCCTTCAGGGCCATTTTAACCTATTTGTAATCATAGCTTCCTATTATTTCTGTTTAGCTACGATATTTATTACTTAATTTTAATATTTCAGCTGAAGATTAAAAAAAAATGATATATGTTTTGGCTCATGCCGTATGATATGGAAGATTGTAATGCTCATACTTAAATGCACTAAGTACTCAACGAGCTAGTGTATGAGGTTTAAAGGTTATTTTGTCATCTAGCATCAGAGTCTAATAGTTCCTCCCCTTTGGCTATGTAAGGAAAGCTGTGACAGTTGAGTACATGAAGTGTCCAACATTCCACACTTATTTTTTTTCCCTTCTGTTAAATAAGTGCATCATCAGAGTATTTAAAGTGCACATTTTCTTGTTTGAATTTTCAGGTTGAATACACTCACACACATTATACTACAAAACGGCTTAGAATAGTGCCTAAGTACATGAATTGGGACACACCTGAGTTGGCACTCTATATCTCACAATACGTTAATGATACTTAGTTTTATAGTGAAAGCTGTGTAGTTTTTATTGTAAACGTGTTTGATTTGATAAATACAAGTTTACATGATTTTTTTTTTCTTAATATAAATTGTATGGATATAGATATACAAAATATATATGGACAATCAAGTAAACATTGCTTCAGTCCAGTAAACATTACCCATTAAAGTAAGACTTTATAATAACTACACGCTATTCATCATTGGTTAAGCATTAGTAAACCGTTAATTCATCATTTATAAAGCATCAATAGACATTAATAAGCATTTTTTTTAATACAGCTATAAATGCTTTAATCTTCATTTATAAGCATATCTATAATACTAATAATAATAATAATACTAATACTAATATGTTGTATTTATATAGCGCCTTTCCAGGGGTAAAGGACGTTTTACAATGAACAAGCAACAATAATGGCAATGGACAATGATAACAAACAAAACAACAGTAGGTAGATGAAAGTAAAAGTACAGTAAAGGAGCATTATCTAGACAGGGCAGCATACAGCAGAATACAATCAGACACAACAAAATGTAGTACAACTTAAGAATGGTGACATTCAGAAGATAAGTGAGTTTTGAGCATAGTTTTAAATTCAGAAATAGTATTAACACAACAGAGTGATAGGGGGAGAGAGTTCCAAAGTTTGGGTGCAACAACACTGAATGATCTGCCCCCCATTTAAGCTAGGCGATGCCGAGGGACAACGAGAAGGCTGGAGTCCGAGGATCGTAAAGAGCGAGTCGGCATGTTGGGGTGGAGCAGGTTACAGAGGGGGAGCCAAGCTGTGCAGAGTTCAGAAATTATGGAGTGATAGTCAGATAATATCAGGGAGGGAGAAGAGATATCAAAGACATCAGAGAGATTAGAAGAAGCAATGGAGGTACAAAATGATGCAGTATCGACACCTTTGAGATTGCGGTAGGATATAACAATTGTTGAACATTTCTTACGTATAGGCAAGCTTAAGCTAAAATCAAGAAGTTTATGATCAGAGATACCGGGGTCAGAAGAAGAGATGGAAGAGATATTATCCCTTGATGTACAGATCAAATCAAGGGTATGACCATGCGTATGAGTAGGAAAATTAACATGCTGAGTCAGATTGAAACATTCAAAAATAGAAAGTAACAGATTAGTGTTCGAGAAAACCGCATCAACATGAATATTAAAGTCACTGAGCAGTAGAATGGGAAATGACCGGGTCATTTCAGGGTCAAAAGTTCACTGAGTTCAGAGAAAAAGTTGGACAGGACCTTAGGAGGACGATAGAGCAAGATAATAATAAGAGAGTCAGCCTTCAATGTATTCAAATGTATTGATGTTGTGAAAGTCAAGTTGCTTGAGTCGGAGGTTATCACGATGGATGATAGCGAGACCACCCCCTTTACCGTGCAGTCGAGGTCTAGACAGATACTTATATCCATCTGGTGTAAGTAGATTTAACTGCAGAAAATCTTCAGGAACTTGCCAAGTTTCAGTGAGAAGAAAAATGTCAAGCTTGCTGTCAGTGACCATTTCATTGAGATAAGGGGCTTTTCCCGAGATTGATCGACAGTTCAAAAGTGCAAAGAGATGATGCAAGACATTCAAATTAGAGTTATATTGCTGATCGCTATCAATGAGATAAATCAGAGAGTGCTGAATAGTGAGACCGGCAGATAATTGTCTAGATATGGACGATGGTCTGTAGTTGGTCCAGATGTATGGAAGAGCATCAGGCTTAAAGCAAAAGGTACTCTTGAGTGCACACCACGAGCGGTGTATGTATCGTGGGTGACGGAGAATCCCTAGTATTCATACTTCATTGGATCAAGACGCGAGCGACAGTTAAAGGCCCTTAATTGTGATGGTAAATATCCAATATCCATTATGAAAAAAAAAGGCAGAAGAAAAAAGAAAAGAAAAAAATTTGCGTGGTAGAGATGTAACAGTAGAGAGCTCGCGGCAGCCCGATGGCAAACTTATTGACAGTTCAGAGATCAACAGTTAAAATGGAGTAATCCAACCAGGTGCGAAGCAGCTGCACAGACGCGCACAGTGTTCTCGAGGTCAAACTTACAGACAGCAGAGGTAGCTAGTGACAACAGTCCAGTTGAGATGTCAGCAGTGAGAAACGGAGTAATCCGCACAGAGTTCCGACAAAATTATCCGAACCGGACCACAAAAAATATACAGGCAAAACATACAAAGAATACAGGTGCAAAGCGCCAGCATATTGCATTATTTACAAACCAGTTATTTAGGAGTTGTCAGTGGTTCATAAGATCACTTAGAAAGTGTAAGTAAATGATTAATAAATTATTTAAATGTACATCTATGTTCTGTATCACCGTGTTGTTTTTGTTTCCTTTTCTGTTTAGAAGATAACTGATAACTAACCAAGATAAGTTAACCTTTAAATCTCCTTTGTAAATGCTTTACAAGGCATACATATCAAATAATGATCATTAATAAAGTATGAAAATACAATGAAAATACAATTATTAAACACATTATATGTATGCTTATAAATCAAGAATAAAGCATTCATAGCTGTATTTAAAAAAAAAAAAAACTTCTTATTAATGTCTATTAATACTTTAAAAATGATTAATTAAACTATACTAATGCTTAATAGCATGCAGTTGATATAAAGTGTTACCAATGTTAATAAAAAACTACTAAAAAATATAAGTTATTCTTAGGTTTACTTTATAAATATCAGTAAAGACTTCACAGCAAAGGGGGACATTCTTACAATTATACTTAAAGCTCTTTTACTTGCTAAAACATGTTGACAGAAAGCATGTGGTAGATTGTGTGCAACAGATTTTCAGCAAAGTTTAGATTCAATTTGAAGGCCTTAGGAATCCATGTATCCAATATGAGACAGTAGGCTTTGTAGAGTTAAAAACATTTAGAATCCTAATGGAATTCCTGTAGCATTCTTTTAGGAATACGGATTTTTGAGTGTTGGATACATGGACTGTGATTCAGAAACGTTTTACGATTAGGTATTAAAATGACTGCAGGTTTTATCAATGACATGCTGTCACGGAGAAAACCGACCATGCAGCTTCTACCTTCCTATTGTGCTCCCATGAATAGTCCTGGCATAAGGTGAACCTCATTATACGGAATATCCTTGTCATTATCAGGATCATTCACATGGGTAACTACTGACTCTATTAACATATGTCTTTACTTGCTTTGGAAGCTTGCACCTCAACCCAGAGATGAATGTGTGAGAATGAAACATTACACATCAGGGGCCCTATCTTGCACCCGGCGCAAATGACTTTGTACACTGACGCATGTATAATTCCTATTTTGCACCCGCGCAAAGCGGACTTTTCCCACCACAGACACACGTCGGTTAACTAAAAAATACACTTGCGCTCCCCGGGGCGGTTCAGCGCAAAGAGGAGGCGTGTTCCGGCGCAAACTTTCCCTCATGCTATTTTGCTGTTCTATAAAACAATTGCGCCACTGACCAGAAAAAACCTTGTCTAAAGTCAGTGGCGCGTTGAGCGTACATTCAGATGCTATTTTAAGCGCGCATGCTTGGCCATAATACAGAGTGTGAAAAAAGCGCATACACTGTAGATGATTCTCTCATCTACACAGATGCATTTAACTTTTTGCAAATGATACATTATTATAAGGAAAAATATTAAAACACGAGGGAAATCATTGTTGTGTCCATGACGATGGGGAAAATTGGCATAAAGCTTACATATTTACCCAAATTATTATATGCATGTTTAACCGAAGCTAATTTGGGTGGGTTTGTCCCATCCCCAATGTCACTTCTCTTTCTTTTACGGCCCTGACGAGAACATCGATCTCCTCGGCTGTGAACCGATTCTGAAGCGCGCCTGGTAAATGCGCCGTTATAATAGTATTGCGCCATGGAACAAGCGCACCTCGTTCATCATGCTCTTAAAGGGAATGTGATATAAAGCTCTTATTGGTTTGTTTCCCGTTACACCCAAACCACACCTATGAATAATGAAGCTACTTCAGACCAACCCCTTTTAGATTTGTGCCAGGCGCAAGAGGCATTTATCCCGCTGGTTAAATAGCAACAGCGCCGGGATCCGCCCACAAAGTTACTTGCGCTTTGCGCTTTGACACTTGTAGCAATCGTTCAGATCGTTAAAATAGGGCCCCAGATGAGCGGCGATTGCGTAGAAGCGTGAGGTCATCTTGTTAAAAAAAAAAAAAACACAATCCTGTATGCAATGTATTCAAGAAAATACCTAAAAGCACGAAGCTATACTCAAGTTACATTATGTGCGATTTGAAAAAATAAAAATAAAAACATATAAAGAATACTATTAGGAGATAAGATCCATCTTTATCAGAAAATTCAGCCTTGATCTGATTTGCGAGTCTTTTAACAACCACCCTGTGAAAGATATAAATAGCAGTACAATCCTGCCATTACAACCAACAAACTAATGAACTGACTCCATCTAGCTTGACTGTTTTTTCCACAGTGTTTACAATCAAAAGCTCACTTCTGCTAACACAATGATCCTGACACACTTGCAGTAATTAGCAGAACATACTCACAATACGAAAACACAAGGACTGGTGTTTAGTCTGTCTGTGTGTTAGTGACAGCTTATATACTTACTAAGAACATGCAAAGACAAGTAATGAAAAATGTCCATCCTATTTTCGTCAATCATTACTCCAGTAAAGACCTTAAAGTACAGCTACTTATTGCAGTGTTGTGGAAATAATGAGGAAGAAGTGATGGTATTGTAGGAAAAAATCATTTACTCTATATCTTCCAAATAATAAGTCTTAGTAAGATGTTAATAAAATGCATATATTTTTGATCAAAGATCGAAAGTTTTTTATTTTGTGGGCAGAACAAATAATGCAATGCAATACAATAATGATTGTGAGATGAGCACACACATGTTCATCAAAAGCCTGATGTACCATATTTGATTCTCAAATTTTAACATGATTTAAAGGAAAGTACATGTATGTGTGTGTGGGTGTGTATATATATATATATATATATATATATATATATATATATATATATATATATTGCTACAGTCTAGAAAGTGTTTATGTTGATATGTAACAGTATAACAGTTTTTCTTAGGTCGACATTTTTGCAATTATAATAAAAGGCTTCTTGCTAAAAAAGTATCAACAGATGACAGAAGGCATGTAGTAGATTGTGTGCAACATGTTTTTTTTTTAGCAAAGTTTTGATCATGTTGATAATTTAGAGGACTTATAAATTCATGCATTAAATATGAGAAGCTTTAAAGGGTTAAATTAAGTCTGTTCCATATGGACCACTTACATGATGCTTCTTTTTGTATTTGTTTTGTGCAGCTTGAGGAGTTGTGCAGCTTGAGGAGTGGAGGAAGTGGAGAAAGCTTGAGAAGCTTGAGAAAGAGCTACTTTTGTCAAATTATCTTTCTGTATTCTTTGGGGAAAAAATAATAATAGCATACAGGTTTGGAATGACATAAGGGTTGGTACTGTAAATAAGTGACATAAATGTAATTTGTTGGTGACCTAATCATTTAAGCAATTCCCATTGAGTGTATTGAGGATTTGGAGAAATGAATGACATTCTCCTTTTCAACCTTGCATTTCCATTTAGAAAGATTACTCAAACACATATGTTTTGCTGTGGCTTGTTGCTTGCTCTAGGTAAACACAGCAGTGCCACAAACAGCATGAAACCTTGTTTGCAAACTATCTTAGTGAATAACACCAAGATAGCTACAGCGACGAGGATTTTCCTTTTCTAGTTTTCTTCTCTTTCTCCACCCCCCGCTGTTCTGCATTGCTCCTTCTCCTGTCTTTTATTTTTCATAAAAGATTGCTTTCCCTCTATCTGTTATCTGTCTCATATCATTTAGGTTGGTTTTGTTGTTGAACAGATGCTGGCTTGCAAACAACATAGTCTGATAAATGTATTTGTAAACATTTAAGTAACACAGAAAACAAATGCAATTAATGTCTAATAAAGGTTGGTTTAAAGCACTTAATTAAATGTAATTTTCCCATTTTCCATGATCTAGTCTAGCCTGGATGCCAGCCGAACTTTTGAGGATGGGAAGTTCGGTCTGGACTTGTTCCGTTGTGAAGCAAGTATGCATGAACAGAAAACCGCGATCAAGACATTTATTGATCCAATTGAGTGCAGAGGCATTTTCTTTCCGGATTATGGGTTGAAACGCCCCATAATCACAGCAGTAATCAGATTCACATTCTGACTCGAATCTGAGTATGACGACGTCAGGCTAGACCTAATCTAAAGTGAGAACTATTTACTGTTAATAAGTTGTTAATCCTTATGGCGCCACGGTCGAGTTTACTCGACAAGATGCGGCACTGAATAAAACGGCCAATTTTGTCAAATAGGTTGTCAAATTTCGTTCGACCTCCTCTCTACTAGATGGAAGACATGTCATACTTCCTCCCTGACTCAAAAAAACGTCATGGTTCTATACAAAATCTTCGAGCTAGAGCGCATTGAATCAGTGTAAACAAAAGCGGAGATAGTGTGCGAGTGAGCCATTTTATCAGAGCAATATTGTCAACATCAGCGAGTATTTGCATTAGATTATTATTATAATTATTATTATTATTATTATTATTATTATTATTACCTAATGGCATCAATAAAGCTTACCCGCAAGTGTTTGGTCTTATCGCGGACCCTGATTCTGAAGGGGAATATCTGCATTCAGAAGATGACGGTGATTCTGAAAGTGAAAGTATAGCACTACACAAAACACAAACGGTGAATCCTTTGCCCAATGTAGATGGTCCTTTGCCCAGTGTCAGTGGTGGGAACAATGTTTCCCGAGGTCGAAATGTTCATCGCGAAGTCAGCAGGCGTGTTAGTGTTGTGGGGAATGAGGCGGGAGATTTTTACCGTGCTAGCCACGTAGATTTGTCTTCTGACCGTGTGCCACTCCGCAATCGCGGCGACAGTATTGTGGTGGAGACTTTGTCTAATGCCACTGGGTATGTTAGACGAGGTCGAAGTATTCATAGGACAGATAGGGGGAAACGTGGAGAAAAGTGGGGAGTCGCAATGACAACAGTAGTCCGAGCTGTGCACACTCGGCGCGCGCGCGAGGCAGATCTGGCCACGCTGCTCGTAGCAGGAGCAGAGTCGGTGTGACACGGGGCAAAGGGGCTATTATGCATAGTCTATCGCAAGCATATGAATAATATATATGTGCCCAATACATGGAATCAGAGTGCCTACTGTATTTAGTAAATGCAAAATCTCTACAGCAAAAGGCCAACCGCTACATGCATATGGTTTGTTTCTACCATTTATTAGTAATGATTTACACAGTTTGTTTACTACTTACTATTTACCTGAGCATTCAGTATTGTGCAATATAGCATACAGAAGGCGAGGGGCATTTTGGGGGGAAAGAAGTTCTGCATTTTATCATTTAAACATGTGACTTTTTCTTGAAAATTCTATAATCCAAGGTGGCCGCCACCATATGACGTCATAATATGCAAATTAGATGGGAAAATGTAATCCCTACATAAACTTTGGATCATCCTTAATATTTCTCTAATTTACAGAAAGTCTCTATCTTTTATCACTTTTAAGATATAGCCTTTTGAAATTAAGATGTCAAAATCGAACGTTTTAGGAAAAAAAACCTCTGGCGCCTAAAGGGTTAAAGCATTACCTAACTCTTTACATATGAGCTAAGTGAACAATAATAATTAGTTAATTATAATGACAATGAATGAATAACTCACTATATGTATATAGTCTATTAATGTAAAACTTCTTCTAAACTAGTTTATAAACTATTAATTAACTATAAACTAATAGTTTGTAAATGATTTACAAGTACTTTATTACACTATACATATTATAATGTGCTACCTTTGACTCTACTAAAGCATAAAAATACCATGATATGTTTGAAGAGATTTAGGAAACATGCAAAGTTTAAATACATGTTTCTCTGAAAAACAGCAATACAGCAATAACAATGTTATTTTACTTTAAAAATTGTTCTGTGTTGGGATGTCTGTTTTTGTTTTGTTCTATGTGATCCTGCCCACTGCCAATTTACCCAATAGTATTTTGACATTCCATGTTGCCAGTTAACGGAAAACACAGCATATTGTAGTTATTGAAGCCAACAAACTGGGTCAGAGATCACAGATTCTACCAGGCCTAAATCCCTCAGCATCCATCTAAAAAGTTCTATGACCAGAGGTATAAAAATCTGGATACATTATAGCTGATCAATTTATACATAGTGTAAGGCTTGTCACTTTCCATTGTCAATTGCACTTTTCAATTCACAATTATTTTTACAACTATTTTTCCTCAATCTGGCAAGACATGTGAGCATCAAAATTGAGGAGGAGGGGAGAGGGAAAAAACCCTCTCCAATATTTTGTATTTGGACTGGAGAAGCCAGTTTATCCGCTAGCTGTCAACATTACAAAGTGCACCTTTAAACATCAGTTGAGTGAACGATTATGACAAATTTCTGAACGAATCAGATTTTGTACAAATTGGTTGAATTAATGATACAATTACTCGCTCAAAAGACAGTAACTTGCCTACACCTACTGGTGTAACAGTGTAACCTGCAGAACAAGTAACTGAAAACCCCCACCACTAACACTGAAAGTCTAGTGGAATGTGTAAAAACCAGCAAGCAGAGTAATACAAACAGGAAATGTTTTTTTATTTAGTGACAGAGCAATTACATACATACGTTTGTTCACATTCTTATTTAAAATGCATTCATTAGAAATCAGACAACAGATTTATTAAATATGCATTCCTTTAAAGCTCATTTCATAATATGGATGTTTTCCATTTTCAAGTTCATAATTACACCATTAATCAAAGCATTTACTGTGTATCCTTGACATTATATTAAAAGCCTAATTATTAACATGCAAGAACAAAATGCTACCCTGAATATGATGCAATGCACTTAATACTGTTTCATATAAGCACAGCCAAATGACTGTCCCTGGTCACCTTTATGAAAGAAGATACTATCTGTAGTATAGTGTTTTGTGAAAGTGCTATTATAGCACTAAAATAAAACAAAAATAGTAAGACACCACAAGCTTTGGGAATCTTACAGGAAGACTGTGAATTTGTCGTGATCAGAGTGAAACGGTTTGGTAGACCTCCAAACCTCAATTTTCCCGGGATGCCAGTATGAGATACTAATACAGGAGCTCTTTTAAGTCTCTGGCACTGAAAGGCATTTCCAGGAGCGCCTCCACCTCCTTTGTAAAGGCGGACAGTACTGTTTAAGACAGTGTGACAGAATCAAAAGGACAGTGAGGGCTAAGGGTGTTCTTCACCTACCTAATGAACACTGGCCTAAAGAACAGTCACACAACAAGACATCAAGAAAGCAGAACTGAGTGTTCGAGACACAAGTGACATTTCATAAATGTAAACACACACAGACACAGTAGTAACTGGCTGGAGGAAATTACAAGCATTTCACCTGTAATGTCTTATTTTCTAGGAAGTTGTGTAGCTCTTGCTGACTTCAGGGTAATGTCTCATTGTTCTTATATGTTCGTACAGTGTGTCTCTTGAAGGTTCGCCTTAAGCAAGGCTTTCAGCCAAATATTTTATGTTAAGAATCAAAACAGACTAAAGATTATGCAAATATCTGATTATGATAATGAGCTTTTGGTTGTCATGACCTTACATAGCAAAACTGAATATAGTGAATAATATTTTCATCACGGTCACAACAGGATAATTGTAACATTGAAGTGTGGTGTGAAATATAAGTATGATCAGTGGTGCTTTGTATCCAGAATGCTATTTTTGTCTGCTCATAATTAAAACTTAATTAGAGATGCTGGTCTAAGAACATAATTAATGTAGTTGCATGATGCTTCAAAAATGATATTACATAATAGCATTATTGTGTTGTGTAGTGTTTTTTAAGGAAAGGATCATTGTTCACTCTTTGGTTAGGGATTTGAACATGGCCCTGACTAAGCCTTAAGTGTTACAATTTGACATGTAACTCATCACACAAGGTTTTTTTCTATGGACATGAATGAAACCCTAATCATGCACCTTGTTGAAGAGCGATGTCAAT
This sequence comes from Siphateles boraxobius, assembly GCF_051911475.1. Classification (NCBI taxonomy): domain Eukaryota; kingdom Metazoa; phylum Chordata; class Actinopteri; order Cypriniformes; family Leuciscidae; genus Siphateles; species Siphateles boraxobius. Next base: position 7,484,017 of record NW_027508810.1, read on the forward strand.
ACTCGTAAGCAAATTAATGCTTAACTAACCTAACCTAATAAAACCTAACCTAACCTAACCTAACCCTTCTAACACAACATGATCAATGCCCCTAATTAAACTTCATGTATGAACTGCACTGTATGGATTACATATACACAGATTCTTAATAAAGATATTCTGTCAAGAGCAGTGGATGATTTTATTTTGTTGTTTGATTAAGATTAATGACATAGACAGCAACAGGTTGGCCTATGAGGCTGCTGTCACTATAAGACCTTATACATGGATCCAGTATAATTACAATTTCAAACTTGTCTTTTTCAAACTCGCCCTAGACTTTCATATTTTTTTTTTTTTTTGTATGAAACAAGATCTTCAGACCATGCTGATAAAGTCTTATGCAATTGAAATCTATTAGTCAAACAAATAAAATAAAATAAATTGATTGAGGCGAAACTTGGTATTTTTCATCCTGAGCTAAACAGGCCTGCACAGTTTTAGCACAGCGCCACCAACTACAAGTGCAATCTAGTCTGGAGCAACCTGGTGCACAGTAAATTTGAAAGTGTTTAATTAACACGCACAGTGTTAAAATTAACACTTTTTCGGGGTTTATATAGGTCCACACTAAATAGAGTTAAACTTACACTTTAAATAGTGTTACTTTTTTTACACTTGCTTAGTGTAAAAAACAACACTGTCAGTGTTCACCGTTAACACCATTAGTGCCCCCCCCCCTCCTTTACACTAAGTTAGTGTTAAAACTACACTAGGTGTGTCAAAACTACACTAGGTGTGTCAATATCTTAACACCAAGAGATTTATTTCAGCACTAATATAGTGTTCATACAAACCCTGATTAAGGTAATTGTGTTACCGGTATTTGACAAAAAAAAATGCATGTGTGCATTCAGTTAAATAAGTCAACACGCTGTATCAGTTTGAAATTTTATTTTCAACAACACAGATGCAACAATTAGACCAACACAAAGGAAGATACAACATATTCACCATCATCTGACCCTTATAAACACTGCAGATCAAAAGGCCTGTGGAACTTCAAGCTGTTGGCTTTTACAAGTTCACTCAACTCACAGCATCTCTGTACTTTAAATGCATGATAATGTTCTGAAAAATGTTCTGTGAAAAGTTTGTCGACAATAAAATACACAGTGCTGTCAATGAAAAGTATTTTCCGACTCTGACTGAAAACAGGAATTTCATCCTTAATTTCATTGCATACAATGAGGTTTTGTCTATATTCTGTCCCATCTATTTTGACAAAATTCATGGAATGCATGCTTGTTTGCATGGGATTCTGTAGCATTCCTGCCAACTTTTCACCATTGTCAACATCATTCCAACAAAATGACTTCATTGGTCCACACTCAACTCAATGGTGTCGTTTCCCAAAGATACCCTATTGACATTTGATGACTTTTTGCCAGTGATTTGGTGATGTTTTTGAAATTCTTTAGTGTATTCTTAAAAACGTTATGCTTGGCCTCGAACCTCATGCTCCACATGTGCACTAGCTGTCCAATTTTGCCAATACAGGCTGGATAATGCACCATAAAATGGTGTTGGGGCAGCAAATTTTTGTGTGGATACAACTCTTAAAATAATTCATGGTGCTCAATTGTTAAATACTTCAGGAGGACAGTCATGCCTTTAGAAATACAAGGGGAAAACACCAGGTTTAGAATTTGAAGCAAGAGCAGGAGCAAATGCCAATTTTGATCACCTAGGGGTACAATATCACAAAACAGCAATGGAATGTTTTTGACAAGACAGAGTGCCTGGATAGGGCACTCTATATATATATATATATATATATATATATATATATATATATATATTTATATTATATTTTATATTATTTTTTTTTTATATTCTGGAGAGCAATTCACTCTGTGTAACACATTTTTCTGAAAGATACTCAAACAGTAGTTTCATTTCAAATTGCACAACTCCTTCCAGGAGGTCATGCATCACATCTAGAGAGTAGTTGTGGCACACATGAAAATATTGCAGACTATTGAGTGTTGAGTTTCTTTTGAGGCCATGTGTTGACTTAAGTTGAGGGTCAGATTCTAACTCATTGCAGTGCTGTTCATAAATTGAACAATCACGCAAAATAACCCTAAAATCATCCTCATTGTGAACTAACTGGACATCAGCTTTTTCAGTTAAACATAGACGACAGGAGTAATGTCCACCAAATGATTCTGTGAACCCAAGTATTGAGTGCATCCCCAAGTTGTCTCCAATTACTTGACATATTGTGCCATAAACTCTACTCATTGATATGGGTAGTTCAATACCATCCGTCTCTAGAATCTTAATGTCACGAATCAATGGTTCCAAGATGGGGTCAAAACAGTACTTTTTCACATCATGCGCATGAAATAGAGCAATCAAATGGATATTCATCAGTCTCAAATTATTTTGTGCTTCGAAATTTACCTCCCAAATTTAAAGACTACCAACCTTGTGTACCCCACGTTTAGAGCCAAGAGGGTTTGCGGTTTCAAAATCATCGTAGTACACCTGAATTTGTAAAGCACTGGGATGTTTTGAGAATAATGGATGATTCTGGAAGTAACTTCCATCACAAAAGTCCTCAAAATCTGATTTCGGGATTCCTGTTAATTCTGTCAGCAGAGTACATACATCTACATTTCAACACATACATTTTAATGTTTCCAAAATTGGGACATACACGTATGTATCTTTTACTGGGACCTGATCATAACATCCAGTCTTTTTCTTTCTCCTCATGTCATATCTCATGCAAAGCACAATTTCAACCGGCTCCACAACACCCCATTTGTCAACGAAATAATTAGTTCTCTTACGAGAGGTTCTCTCGTATTGCGTAAGTTTAGCTTACGCTACGGGAAAGATTCATCTTCTCGAGATACTGAAGCCAAAAAATTATCCTTAATTTTGTATTCCTTGTCAACGCAGTGCAGCAGCTAGCAGACCTAGAGCAGGCCATCTCGCGTGCTCATTGGCTGCCCTGCGGGCAACTGCTGCAGCCTACCAGTGAGCCCGGCGTGACGTCACGCCCAATGAAGGGCGCCCGCGCCTTCATAGCGTCACAGCCCGCCAGAATGGGCGTGGCTTAGCGTATAACACTAGGGGCTGTAGGCTGAATTCCCTGATTTTCGTCTCTTCAGCGAGCTCTTCGCATCGCTGGATCTGAGAGAAGCCACCGCCGCCGTCGAACAGCGGACAGCCAGCTTAGGAGAGCGCTGAGGAAGCCGGCCGTCTTCGCCACCTTCAGCCATCCGTGCGAGCTACGCTATCCGGCGACGTATCCTTTACCTTGCTAAAACCTATTCTAAAACCTATTCTAAAAGAGCAGCGAGTGTCTTTTTTAAGACGCCTTGCACTTCCGGCTGTGAAGCGCTTCCGCTGTCGACCCTGCGGGCTCGACTCGAAGCCTTCAACACCCCCCGCCTCTCCTCACCGACGCGCAGCTGCCGCTCACGAGCCTCACTGCCGTCGCATCTGAGAATGAGGCCGAGGGACACGTACGAGCACGCGGCTAGCTCTCTTTACGTTACAAGAGAGCTACCCCGCCCTCGTGTCCCCGTTCGCGCGTCATGCAGAGCCCTCTCGAGCTCTCTGCATGACCCAGACGAGCATCATCTGTGTTACATGTAGGTCCCGTGCCCACTACTCGTGCGCGCGCCCTCGTACAAACACTGTTCCAGTTCTGCTCGACCACCGAGCACGCGGCTAGCTCTCTTTACGTTACAAGAGAGCTACCCCGCCCTCGCGTCCCCGTTCGCGCGTCATGCAGAGCCCTCTCGAGCTCTCTGCATGACCCGGACGGGCTTGCGCGCCGCCGTCGAAATGTCTCGCCATGTCAGTCCCCTTAGATAAGGCTACTGCAGTGGTGGATTTGGCAGCCAACGAGCCGGTAATGCAACCCGCTCGCCTGCACACATCCGACGTTCTCGCGGCGACCCAGAGAAATCTCAAGTGAGTATAATGTCAGATTAAGAATGTAAGTTACGTGCCCGCTCACGAGCGCTCACGCTTACTAACAGACACATCGCCTCCGAAAAGGCGTGCGTGTTTGAGTTTATTCCCTGTCAGTCCCCTTCAAACAGGCTACTGCAGTGGTTCAATTAGCAGCCAACAAGCCGGTCTGTTGACCCTCTCGCCTGCACACAAACGCCGTTTTCACGGCGACCCAGAAAAATCTCAAATTGAGTAAAATGTCTGGTCCGCCTCATGCCGTCGGTGTTGTAAGTGTAATGAAAGTGCCCACGCCCCAGTGTTCACCACTACACATAAGCACTCCGAACCTCGCAGAGCACAATCTCATGAAGCGCAGAAAAGCCGCTCGAGTGTTGAATGTAAGAAATGTGTCCACAAGTCTGTGCCCACTATCTGCCCGCTCTGTTACACGATCAAGAAAGCAGGTTATGAATGTAAGTCTCGTGCCCGCCAGAGTGCGTTCACGCTTGCTAACACAAACCTCCCCCCGGGCTCCGCCCGCGCGTTTAAGCGTTATCACAAAACGCAAGGCATTAATAAAACGTTCCCCATCCATTATGATCGGGGCGTCAAATACACTTGTAAGTCTAGTGCCCGCGCTCACGCTTACAGGAAGCTTTTCCACCCGGAGCGCTGCTCGCGCGTCAAAGAGTGAAAAAAGAATGTTCCCCATCCCTTATGATTGGGACATCTCACATAAATCAGCCGGTCTCGGCTTTCAGCGAGCAGCCATTGCCCAGGACCGAGAGCGCACGCGCCGCGCTTTCGGCTAAGGGGTCAGTTTCACAAAAGAAAGCAGGTTATGGATGTAAGTCTCGTGCCCGCCAGAGTGTGTTCACGCTTGCTAACACAAACCTCCCCCCGGGCTCCGCCCGCGCGTTTTAAGTGTTATCACAAAACGCAGGGCATTAATAAAACGCTCCCCATCCATTATGATCGGGGCGTCAAATACACTTGTAAGTCTCGTGCCCGCGCACACGCGCTCACGCTTACAGGAAGCTTTTCAGCCCGGAGCGCTGCTCGCGCGTCAAAAAGTGAAAAAAAAAAAAAAAAAAAAAGAATGTTCCCCATCCCTTATGATTGGGACATCTCATATAAATCAGACGGTCTCGGCTTTCAGCGAGCAGCCATTGCCCAGAACCGAGAGCGCGCGCGACGCGCTTTCGGCTCCGGGTCAGTTTCACAAAAGAAAGCAGGTTATGAATGTAAGTCTCGTGCCCGCCTGAGTGCGTTCACGCTTGCTAACACTAACCTCCCCCCGGGCTGCGCCTGTGCGTTTAAGTGTTATCACAAAACGCAGGGCATTAATAAAACGCTCCCCATCCATTATGATCGGGGCATCAAATACACTTGTAAGTCTCGTGCCCGCGCACACGCGCTCACGCTTACAGGAAGCTTTCCCGCCCGGAGCGCTGCTCGCGCGTCAAAAAATGACAAAAGACTGTTCCCCATCCCTTATGATTGGGACATCTCACATAAATCAGCCGGTTTCGGCTTTTCAGCGAGCAGCCATTGCCCAGAAACGAGAGCGCGCGCACCGCGCTTTCGGCTCCGGTTCAGTTTCACAAGCCCGCAAATGGCGATTTCCCCCCTAGCGGCTCACATAGCTGCGTGGGAAACTATCCCAGGGATTTCAGAATGAGTTTTGAGCACAATAAAGCAGGGCTATACACTTCAATTCATTCGCCGTCCCCCGCGCTTTCAAGCCCGGACCGCGACGATTGTGAATGCGTAAGTAGCACACCTACTTCACGCAGAAATAGCAAAGCTGCTGTGCAAAGGGGCTATAGAAAAGGTACCGCCTTCTCTGAGCGAGTCAGGCTTTTACAGCCGATATTTTTCTCGTACCCAAGAAGGACGGAGCCTTCAGACCCATCCTAGATCTGAGATATTTGAACTAAGTGCTTGCGAAAAGACCGTTCAAAATGCTTACGACCAGGAAAATCCTAACGCACGTTCGCCCGAGGGACTGGTTATTTCTCTAAATCTGAAGGATGCCTATTTTCAGATTCAGATAGTACCCCGTCACAGGCAATTTTTGAGATTCGCCTTCGACGGTCAGGTATATCATTACACCGTCCTGTCCCTGGCACCCTGTACATTTACGAAGTGCATGGACGCGGCGCTCGCCCCCCTGAGAAGTCAGGGGCTGCGAATAATGAACTATCTGGACGATTGGCTGATATTGGCACAGTCAGAGACAGAACTGCTATCTCACAGAACAGTGCTTCTCAGTCATCTGGAAAGCTTGGGTCTCACGATCAACTGGACCAAGAGCTCATTACTGCCCAGCCAGTCAATTTCCTTTTAGGAATAGCACTGGACTCGGTGACCATGACGGCTCGTTTATCGACACAGCGCGCGCGCCGTGTTCGCCACCTAGCCGCATATTTCCAGAAGGGCAGCTTTCTCCCTTTGAAAACATTTCAAAGGATGTTGGGCTGTATGGCATCAGCTGCAGCGGTGCTCCAGCTGGGCCTACTGCGCATGCGCCCGCTCCAACGCTGGTTGAATGCTCGCGTGTCCCGCCGGGTGTCTGGCGGGCAGAAAATCAGAGTGACTCAGGCCTGCATAGCAGCTCTGCAGCCCTGGTTAGTGGCCGACTGGTACCAGCAGGGAGTAATGATGGGAACCATCTCTTATCGTAAAGTCATCTCGTCAAACGCGTCCAACTCGGGTTGGGGCGCACTGTTCGAGGGCAGACCGGCCTTTGGCCAGTGGTCAGACCAGGAGAAGGGTTTTCACATAAAGGGCTGTCACATGGAAATGATAGCGGTCGAGAACGCGCTGAAGTGCTTCCTCCCGTTCATACAGGACCAGAATGTTCTTGTCCGCTCGGACAACATGTCTGTGGTATCCTATGTAAACCGTCAGGGCGGTGTCAGATCCAGAAATCTCTGCAATCTGACGGAACGCCTCCTTATTTGGTCTCCGATGCACCTGCGCTCGCTGAGGGCGGCGCATGTGCCTGGCCATTTGAACGACGGCCCAGACAAACTGTCCAGGGACAACGTTCCCCCAGGGGAATGATCCCTGCACCCCAAACGGTCCAGAAACTGTGGCGCCTATTCGGCAGAGCGGAAGTCGACCTATTTGTGTCAAAAGACAACGCTCAATGCCCGACGGTCTGTTCGAAGGATGAGGATGCGCTGGCCCAGGTTTGGCCCAGCCTCCCGCTATATGCTTTCCCTCCGGTCTATCTGTTGCCACAGGTGATCAAGAGAATCAGGGAAACGCGCCACTCGGTGCTCCTCTTAGCCCCGCGTTGGGAGAATCAGATTTGGTTCCCGGAACTAGCAGGGCTGTCACATACAGCTCCGTGGCCGAATCCGGTGAGGGCAGATCTCCTATCTCAGGCTCGCGGCACGATCTGGCATCCCAATCCAGAGCGCTGGTCTCTGCATTTATGGTTGACCAACGGGTACTCGTTGCCCTGCCAGAAGGAGTGATGAACACGATCACGCAGTCTAGAGCCCCTTCCACGAGAAGGCTCTACGCGTCTAAATGGTCGGTGTTCTCTGGATGGTGCACCGACAGAGATCTGGAACCGCGGACATGCGGGGTGGCGCATCTGCTCACCTGTCTACAAGAGCTGTTGGATAAGGGAAGTTCCCCATCCACGCTCAATGTATACGTGGCGGCCGTGGCAGCGTTCGCAGAATCGACGCACGGCCAGTGATTGGTAAGACACGAGTTGGCCATCCGCTTCCTTAGAGGAGCTAGAAGGATGAATCCGCCGCGCCCCCCGTCGGTTCCCATGTGGGATCTTTCATTGGTCCTCGAGGCCCTGAAAGCTTTTCCATTTGAACCACTAGACACCGTGGGGTTGAAATATCTATCACTGAAAACCGTCTTTCTGACTGCACTGTCGTCAGTAAAACGTGTAGGGGACCTGCATGTGCTGTCTGTCAGCGCGTCGTGTCTTGAGTTCGGACCGAATGACTCTAAAGTCATCCTCAGACCTAGACATGGCTATGTCCCTAAAGTGATGGGCACTCCAATCAGAGCGCAAGTTATTTCGTTGTCAGCTCTCCCAGCATCTGACAGCGAAGGTGATGTGAATCTCCTCTGCCCTGTCAGAGCGCTGAGGTTTTACATTACGCGCTCCGCCTCCTTCAGGCGTTCGGAACAGCTTTTTGTTTCGTTTGGTGGGCGCACCAAGGGTCTCGCCTCCTCGAAACAGAGCCTGTCCAGATGGATAGTACACGCTATAGCGGCCGCTTACGCGTCAAAAGGTCTGCAATGCCCTCTGGGCATCAGGGCTCATTCCACGAGAGGCGTGGCCTCTTCGTGGGCATGGTCCAGTGGAATTTCTATCCATGACATATGTGTAGCGGCGGGCTGGAGCTCCCCGTCTACCTTTGTCAGGTTTTATAACCTAGAAGTTCCTGCCTTGCAGGCTAAACTGTTGTCAGTCTGAAGGAGAGGTGTATTCTGCCCAGATCTCCTGCTCAGATCACTCTCACATGACTCAGCTCTCCTGGTTGAGCTGCACTAAGTAGGGTATGTGCCATGTGCCTATACAGACCGGCGCGCTGCTCTGTATTCCCTATGTGTGCTTATGTACAAGTGATGGCCCGCGTGGCTGGCCACCTTATTTTTTCCACTTATGGGGTTCCCCTGAAAGCTCGGGGTCTCATGTGGATGCTTGGCGCGCACGGCGTTGACAAAGTGTTCCCGTAGCGTAAGCTAAACTTACGCAATACGAGAGAACCTCTCGTAAGAGAACGATACTCGGTTACTAACGTAACCTCGGTTCTCTCTAGAGAGGGAACGAGTATTGCGTAACCGGCCGTGCTCGCGCCACGAGCGACTTCGCTTCAGTCGACGAAAACCAGGGAATTCAGCCTACAGCCCCTAGTGTTATACGCTAAGCCACGCCCATTCTGGCGGGCTGTGACGCTATGAAGGCGCGGGCGCCCTTCATTGGGCGTGACGTCACGCCGGGCTCACTGGTAGGCTGCAGCAGTTGCCCGCAGGGCAGCCAATGAGCACGCGAGATGGCCTGCTCTAGGTCTGCTAGCTGCTGCACTGCGTTGACAAGGAATACAAAATTAAGGATAATTTTTTGGCTTCAGTATCTCGAGAAGATGAATCTTTCCCGTAGCGTAAGCTAAACTTACGCAATACTCGTTCCCTCTCTAGAGAGAACCGAGGTTACGTTAGTAACCGAGTATCGTTATTTTAGTTTCAGTGTTAAACATGGAAAAGGGACTCTCAAAATGCTCTAAACTATCTTCGACAGCTGATCTGACAGGGTTATTAAGAGGAATGACATAAATCACATCTTGACGAGTTTGGCTATGCAGTTCCGTGGTGAGGTCCTCAAGGTCTGAAACAACTGATGATACCAAGCTATTGGCTACTCCACTGCACTGTAATTTGGCCACAATTGAGGCACATTTATCTGCTGTTTCTCTCCTGGAAAAGGTAACATTCTCATTGAGAGCAACTTGGGGATCACTTTCTCCAACAAACAAAGCATCTGACTGATTATCATCAACGTTTTGAGATGACAGTTCATCAGATGAAAATTCAAAAGCGGGACAGCCATCAACAGCATGAAAACGGTTCAAATGCTTTCGAAACCGAGAATATGAACAAAACTGCCGACTACAGCCACTTTGCGCACACAACAACTTGAACTTTAACGAAGGATAGAAACTGTGTGTGACTCTTAAATGAGCTATCAAAGAGTGGCTGTTTGCATGCAAACTTTTACAGAGGAAACACTGTAACATTTAAACTAATTTAAAAGCTTTGCACGCAGTTCCCTTACTCTGGGAGACTCACTTGAAAGACCAACATCTATGTTGTAAACTGTGGTCTGCAGGAAGGTAAAGAAGTTGACCAGGGCTTCCTCGTAGGACAAGTTGAAGACATAGTGAACTTTGAAAAGTTCATCAAAGGCACTTAAGGAGCTGGTTCCAGAGCAAGGGATAAGGCGCTTGTCTACAGCGACCTAAAAGAAGTCGATCCTATCCTTCCTGATCCCAGAATAAATGGCTGGTGGCCCTCCCTCCCAATGAGAAGTCCTTCAATACTGGTGCAGGACTGAAAAAAAAAATAGATTAAAGATACAGGAAAAAAACGAATTACATGTGAAATGATTAATGCATTAAACTTGGTACTGGTATCTTGCTCACATTCAAATTAACCAAAAAAAAAATAGAAAAAAACCCCTATATGACACACCTTAACCCAATGTGTGCCTGACAAAACCAGATGGTATCATGCTTTGTGTATTACAATGAAAGGAATCCCCAACCTCCCACCACCACCACCAGAAAAAAAAAAAAAAAAAACACCTTTTGCTGATACACCCTCAGCCAAACCAAGCTATGTGACTGACTGACTGACTGACTTACTTCATTAGAACAAAGAGTTGTACATGGAAATCCGAGAGCTGTAGGTCAATAGAATGCAACTGAATGCATGCAATTAGTTAGAGATTCTAAAAGGTACAATTCAACAAGACACACGCGATTTTCAATCCCAGTCCTGTGGGTCAACGTCTCTACACGTTGTACGTCTCCCTTATTCAACAAACCTGTTTCAGATATTCACCTCATTAGGTAAGAGCTCCATGAACTAAACTAAAGGGTTAGTTCACCCAAAAATGAAATGATATTTAGAAGAAAGTTTGTAAACAGGCTCTTCCTTTGTGCTCAGCAGTACAAAGAAATATATACAGCTTTGGAACAACCTGAGGGTGAAATTTTTGGGTGAACTATCTTTATGCTTGTCAGGTCAGAGAGACAAAATGTGCAGAGGGTTCAGTCCCAAGGACCATGAATGAAAACCACTGCATTTTAGGGTTTATAACCCAAATCTTAATTGAAATGTTCACAATGACTTTGAAACAGTATTGTAAGTTTTACCTTATGGAAATGCACAAGTCTGTCAACAGCCTCTGTTGGACTGATCTTAGTCTTCTTCCTCCCTGGAGGAGGAGGCAGGAGATGCAACAGCAGCAGGACAGATGACATGTCACTGTCCCAATCTGAATAAGTAGATCTTTAGGGATTGGTGGGCGATTTAAGAAAAAAAAAAAAAAAAAGATTTAGTGCTCACAACAACAAGAAACCAGAGCAAATATGAAATGATGACATCCTCACAAAATCATGCAAACCATTTTCAGATCCTTGTCCACCTGCTGCATTGAGAAGACACCGCATTTCTGCTGTTGAAGTAAGAGACTTGGCTTCGTTGATGATGTTTTGCTTGAATGCCATCTCCCACCTCTTAAGAAACTTGTTGGATGTTTCAGCATTGAACAGAAGAGCAAAGTCCTGATTTATCTATATAATGACAAAGCATATTACAAGATTGCTAAGAGGTTATTTGGGACTTTTTTATCCTTTACCACCAAAATGGATAGTGTGCGCATGTTTTGATAGACTAAGAAATCATGAATGTGTATTTACTTGAATTCTTTCAAAATCTATCACTATGTCTGAAAGGCATGTACGAGCAAGAGTGATAAATCTATGAACGAATGAATCAAAGTAGCAATTATGTTAGTGTAACCTCATAAGATACAAAAAAATAAAAAAATAAAAAAATAAACCAGGCATATCTAAAACACACTTAAAACAATCTTTGAAAAGTACAATAAATGTTTTATTTACCAATCCTTTTACATCCAAATATCTTCGGAAGACATCAAGGACGTCAGCTGATCTTTCAGGATTATGTACCAGTTCTTGTCTATGCTTAAACGTTTCCTTCATCTTCTGCATAACTTCATCAGCTTCATCAGCTGTGTGGATAAGAAAAGAAATTGTCTCTCTACATGCATCTCCTTTAAGTTGTTGCACATCATCTATCCTCCTTCGTCGACTTGGTCCCCCACTTTCAGTCATCTCCAAGCGAACACGTTTTGGGTTCTTTCTCGACAAAGTTTTAAGGCGCCAGGAGATGAACCCTGTTCCCTTTTCCGGATCGTAGAAATGCTCCTGTCAAAAAGACAAGAACAATTTTTGAAAAATCTGAACAATCATTGTGTTACATAGATAGATATTAACAGAAACTGCCATTACATGCCACAAAAAAGGAGCATTTAACTTCATGTCAAACTTGTATTTCAAGTACATCAATACAAAAGATTCTTATATAGCCCTTTGTTGAAAATGGGTCTCTCAGGCTAGGAAAGAGAGAAATAATGCCCAAAGCATAAGTTTCCCGCTGTTTGCGGGTGGGGATCCTCCTGCAATGTAAAAAAAAAAAATATGGTTAATGATAAACTTAACCTTGTTTTCTACATCAATTGACAGCTGTGTGTATTTCATTCATTTGTGCATTGAAGTCTTACCCATGAATCTCTGTCATGTGACTGACAACAATATTAACAAGCTGACGTCTGGTGCTGTGCTTTAAAGTTTTAGTTGTCTGGTATTCTTCAAGAACTTCCTCACCACCAGATTTTTTTTCCAGTGCATCTCTGACATTCTGATTAAACATGACCACATACAGGTGAACACATGAAGACTAATAAAATGGTGAAATAATAATAAGGACAAGTTAACCATAAGGAAAAACATGTATAAAATACCTGTTTTGCCTTTTCAGCGTCTATGCTAAAAGTGTTGCTGACCATTGCTGTTTGATTTTGCACTGCTCTCTCGGTCTCTTCATGGTCAGTTGAAGAGAGTGAAAGAGTATCAGTGCATGTGCTGGGGGTTGAGGATCTTGTGGGTGAAAACTCTTGACAGGGAAAAGCAAAACATAATTTTAATGTTTTCTCTAAAGGCATTAAATCAAAAAGGGCTTTGTCAAACTGTTATTTACTTCTGAAGCAAGAATTTTATCAAATCAAATTAAAGGGTTAGTTTAGAAGAAATTAAAATTGTCATTAATTACTCACCCTCATTACTTCCAAACCCAAAAGACCTCCGTTCATATTCCGAAAGACAGATTAAGATATTTTTGATAAAATCAGAGCTTTCTGAACCATCCATAGGCAGCAACAACATTGCAACTTTCAAGGCCCAGTGCTGTGCTGCTCTTTACTACATGGATAGTGTAGTAGAATGACATGGAAGAGATTATAGAATGAAGTCGTTGTTTTTGCCCACTGAAAGTATTCTCTTTGCTTCATAACATTAAAGTTGAAACGCTGGAGTCACATGCACTATTTTAACTAAGTATTTACTACCTTTCTGGGCCTTGAAAGTGGTAATTACGTTGCAGCCTATATGAATGGTTCAGAAAGCTCTCGGATTTCATCGAAAATATCTTTATTTTTGTTCTGAAGATGAACGAAGGTCTCACGGGTTTGATACGGCATGAGGGTGAGTAATTAATGACATTTTCATTTTTGGGTGAACCAATCCTTTAAAATAAAAATACGGATACACCCTTGTAAATCCTCATTCTGCTATATCTAGATGCAGTTGACACTGTTAACCACCAGATCCTTTTGTCCACCTTTTCATCACTGGATCTCAAAAACTTCAGTTCCCTGTTTTAGATATTAACCCAAACAAATATGTGACAATATTCAATAAACGAGTGAAAAAAAAAGGTGAGCACTTAATTGTATCTAGCTAATGTTGTAGCCTGGACTATTTTAGACAATGTTTGCATTATTAACACTTCTCATGTCATTGCCATCTCATGATGAATCCCTTTTTGTATTAGTGTCTGCTAAAGATAAATGTGTTTATCTAACCCAAATGCATTTTGTCCCCGGGATTACACTTGAGTCCTTAAAAGTATGTCTCAAGTCTTATTATAGACTTACCATCAGACAAACCAGCAGTAATATTTTCTTCTTGACATCTTACAGTTAGGCATAAATGTGGACTGCCTTCGATCAATTCATGAAAGAAGTCCTCTTCCACATTGGTGTCGGTGTCATCAAAGACTAGAAGAGCTGCTGTTCTTGCCAAACCAAATTTGCTTTTAACTGAAAATAATTTTAACAATAACATGAAAAAAATTACATATATAAAAAGTTTCATTAGTTAACATGGACTAAGAATGAACAATACTTCTACGGCATGCATTAATGTTAATCAACATTTTAGAATACATTATAAACATCAAAAGTTGTCTCTTTTAACATGAATGCACTATGAACTAAAATTAACAAAACAAGCAGTTAAACTTTTATTAAATAATCCTAAAGTTAGTTATGAGACCTTATTGTAAAGTGTTAACATGCACAAGCCCTGTGGACTTGAGTGGGCTTATACAATATTGCTATATGACTTAAGTACATTTCTAAGAAGTAGCACAAGCTTCTTCACTTACCTTCATTGAGAAAATCTTGGAACGTACGATCGCTGAGGAGTTTCACAAATTTCTTTACACCTTGATACTGAACTTTAACCAGCATGATGAAAGCTGTTGGTCAAGAAAAATGCAGATTATGAAGTTATTAATATTAAAGAAGTTCCTACGAGCTGCTGTTGTAAGAAGCTCCATTTGTCACCCCACAAGTGAAGTTGCAGCAAATTAATTCGTATATCTACTATCATACATGCATACGATTGCAGATGAAGCGTGGACGTCAAACACGTGTCTCATATGATGAGCAAACAATTCATGTGCACTGACAGAAAGTTAGGCAAAACGCTTAGAGCTTGATTATCTGATAATTTATCTCCGTTGCCTTTTACCTTGTAGATAAGAGTAAACGCTATAACGTATAACTTACTTGAAAATACCAGACCACCCAAGCGGCGCGTTCAAGGTAAAAAAAATAATAGATTCGTGCGTTACTGCTGCCCACTTAAAGTCAGAGATTATTTGTGGAACAAGTGCACAGTTATACTAAAATATTGGAGATAAAAATGCATTACACATTTACAATGCATTATTTTGGCAAAACAAATAACGTGAGCCCCAAGAAGGGGGAATGTGGATGCTACGCTATTTGCGGTAATTAAACAGGTAACGTTAAGGTAAAAAAAATCACAGAAATTACGCTGTTATCTATCCCAGATTCTAAAATATAAGAAAACGTAAGCTTAAAACTGCTAACTAACAAACTATGCAACTCTTACCTCAATTTGCCAGCGAACTAACAAAACATCCTCGAGGTCCGATCGGTCTGTATTGTTATCTAAAAGGAAATTATGTTAGCACGCAGGCAATGTTGAGAAATGTACTAATGTTATTCTAACTTGTGATAAATGTAAACTAAATAAGAAAATTGGTTTAAAAAATCAAGTGGTTCAAACATATTATACCTGTTTGAACACTCCTCTCCTCGTGGTCGTCCGCCATTAATAAAAAAGGAAATAATGTGCAAGAACCGGAAATTTGATCAACTCATCACCAGTGTCAATTATGTCAACTCGCTGTAATTACGCTGACTCCGGCCACTGATTTACTCTGCAAGTGTTAATGCCATTCAAATTAACACCAGAATCAACACTTTTTAACTCTGATCATTTAACACCATAAAAACAACTCTAAACTTCACTGGATATTTTGCTGTGTGGTCAAAAGATATGACATCATTTTAAATGATGTTTTATTAACAAAGTTCGGGAGGAGCACGTTCAGATAATTAAACCTAATTAAACACACGTGGAGCACATTCAGATAATCAAACCTAATTAGACACGAGTGGTGCTTAATCAACGAGGTAAGCGCTGTGTATATATATGACAGTTTAACAGCATATTGGTTCGACCTTTTTGCTACCATGTCTCAACTCCAGCTCTTCCCATCCGATGAGGAATCTAACTTCTCGCCGGATCCTCAGCCACAATCAGCTGACCCAAGGACAACTCCTTCTCTGCCCAACATTTCAACTGATCCTCAGGCTTCTCCACGCGGCCGCCTGCCTGCCCGAACAGCTACACGCTCGCCTAGACGCAGAGGCTGCCTCCGCTAGCATTGGAGGCCCAATCATTTCAACCTACTTTTGCAACAGCTACTAATCCCTCTTCTTTTCAGTGGCCAGCAGCTCCAGTAGCTCAAGCTAGCGTGAGGCTGCCTCCGCTTGCAGCACAAGCCCACTTTTCTCAGTTTCAACCTTCCTTTCCTTCTCATACTTTTAATCCTCTTCCCCAAGCCCCAGAGGCCAATTCAAGCGTGAGGCTGCCTCCGCCGACAATTGCAGCCCCGGCCTCGGTTCCTTTCAGCTCTCTTCTCCAGGCAAAATCTCTCCACTCTCTCTTCACAGCAACTCAGATGCCCGTCCCATCGAACGCCGTTGCTGCGGAGCCGCCCCCAGTGTCCCACAACATCCGAGCACAGATCCTGTCAGGTGCAGACGTAGATCTTTCATCTCTTCTCTCTCTGTTACCTGTAACCGAATCAAACCGCCAAATAGATTGTGGGGATTTTTCTGTCACTTTAAAAAACCCAAATCCACATTCATCACGTTTACTTTCTTTTTCCGAGTTCACAATTGCGTTCAGCCGTTTCACTGAAGTAATCTGCTCTGCCTTCCCCCATAGGCGGCGCGAATTAAACGATTACTTATCAATTATAGCCGAACTTGCGCTGTCCTATGGAGGAGGGCACTTCTACACATACCACAAGCTCTTTTCCGCCAAGTGCTCTGTCCGGGTCGCCCAGTGGAACCAATGTCCTTACTGGGGCGCTCTTGATCCAGATCTACACAGCAGGGTTTTCCTAGGCTGCAGGAACATTTCATGTGCGGTATGTAGGTCAGTGGCACATTCAACCACAACATGTCCCCAAATCAACCCCTCCATCCCCCCCTGCCCAGACTCAGCCCCAGTTAAATCAACCAGCTATGTGCCAAGACTTACAACCAATGAAAATCCCAATGGAGGAAGACAGCAGACAGCCTCCTTTTCAAACAGCAGGCAGCTGTGCACTAGTTTTAACCATGGGAGGTGCTACAGACAGCGTTGCCGGTTTCTCCATGTCTGCAATTTCTGCGGCGGTGCTCATGCCCGCCATGTTTGCCCAGTGTTCAAAGCAGTCAATAAAAAAAACATCAAAAAATTACTTGTCGACTCCCGTGAATATTTCTCGCTTAGCGATCGAACTAGCTCATCACCCGGACACCCACTTCACACACTATCTTCTGTCCGGCCTCGAGCACGGTTTCAAACCTGGCGTGGAATGCCCACTCTCTCAAAATATTGTCTGTAATAATCTTCAATCTGCTATGGCTGAGCCCGGTGTAGTAGACAACTTGATCAAAAAAGAAGTCGAGTCAGGCTTCATGATTGGTCCTTTCGACAATCCTCCTTTCGAAATTTTTCGTATCAGCCCCATTGGAGTGGCCACAAGAAAATTTTCAGGTAAAAAACGCCTTATAATTGATTTATCAGCCCCACATGATTCCCCGTTCCCAAGCATTAACAGCTTGATCCCCCTTGACGAATTTTCTCTCAAATACCATGATGTAGATCAGGCGATCGACATGATAAAAATCGCGGGTCGGGGAGCTTGGCTGGCAAAAATCGACATCACTTCTGCCTTCAAAGTGATGCCCATCCACCCAGATTCATGGCACTTATTCGGTGTACGCTGGCAAGGAAAATTTTATTTTTCCGTACGCTTAACTTTCGGATGCATAATCAGCCCCAAAAATTTCGACACGCTATCAGAAGCTGTTTGCTGGATTTTGTCAAACAATTATGCGATTCCTCACCTCATTCACTTGCTAGATGATTTCCTAATCATTTCGCCTCCCGACGCCATCCCAGCCGCTCATATCCTCACCGTTCAAAATGTTTTTTCAGAGCTTGGGATCCCCATCGCCCAGGAGAAAACCATGGGTCCCACCACATCCATCGAATTCCTCGGCATTAACTTAGATTCAGTACAATTCCAGGCTTCCCTGCCAAAGGAAAAAATTGACAGGATCATACTCGTCTCATCTACCCTCATTGACCGCTCAAATTGTTCCAAACGCGAACTCTTATCCCTGCTCGGCCACTTAAACTTCGCAATGCGCATCATTCCACAAGGCCGCCCTTTCATTTCGCATCTCCTCTCACTCGCTTCTTCGGTTCACGCACTAGAAGACCTAATTTCCATATCTCAGACGTGCCGTGATGAACTCAGGTTATGGATAACTTTCCTAAAACAGTGGAATGGCCTATCCTTTTTCTATAACGATCTCGTTTTTTCTCCAGTCGATATCCAATTATTTACAGATGCGGCCCCCTCAATTGGCTTCGGGGGTTTCTACCAAGGACGCTGGTTTGCATCTCCGTGGCCCCCCCAACTCCAAGACACGACTCAGTCCTCAGCCCTATTTGAGCTTTACCCTCTCGTGGTAGCAGCCTTCCTGTGGGGGAAAGGATGGGCCACCAGTAGCGTTTTAGTGCATTGTGACAATGAAGCAACTGTTGAATGCATTAATAAAGGCCGTTCCCATTCACCCTCCCTGATGCCACTCTTAAGACGCCTAATCTGGATCTCAGCGTGTGATCAGTTTATCATAATTGCCAAACACATCCCCGGGTCTGAAAATCAAATCGCTGACTCTCTGTCTCGTTTTCTGTTTCAGAAATTCAGGATGCTGGCTCCAGAGGCAGACCAATTCCCAACTCCAGTACCTCACTATTCAGAACTAATATTCCCGTAACCCACCCTCTAAAACAACTCCTCGACACATCACTGGACACCATCCTCCAAGCAGTTTCTCCCAGGACCCTCCAATCTTATGTGACAGCTTGGAGGTGTTTTAAAGCATTCCACTTTCTCATACACCTTGCCATTCCCTGATTTTTCTCTCCTTTCAATCACCTCATTCATCTCCTACCTTAACAGCATTAAGGGCCTCCAAGTTGGAACCATCAAAGGTTACCTGAGCGGCATCCAGTTTTTCCACAAATTGATGTACGGCGCTCCCTCCCCAGAGATAAATAATTCACAAACCTCCCTTCTGGTCAAAGGAATTCAACGATCTCATCCCACCCATCCCAACACCAGACAACCCATAACACTAGATATTCTCACAAAATGTATTCATGCCCTCCGCACAGTCTACCAGCCTCTCGAGACAGCCCGTACACTCGATGCTATGTTTATTCTAGCCTTTTTCGGCTTTCTTAGATGCTCGGAACTCGCCATCACTTCCAAATTCGACCCAAGAGTCCACCCCACCATCTCAGACTTATCAGTACTGGATAGTGAAACCATCTCATACTTGATTAAGCAAAGCAAGACAGACCAATCCAAAAAAGGCCATTTTATCTACATCTTCAAACTCTCATCGCCAATCCAACCATACCAATCCATTCAGGCATATCTTCATTGGAGAAGCTCCCAGGCTAAATCCCCTCTTGATCCCCTATTTATAGATTACTCCAACAAACCTGTGACACGCTTTTGGTTCCAGAAACATCTCAAATCCGTTCTCCAACAGTCAGGCATCCAAGCAAAACACTTCTCCAGTCACTCTTTCCGCATCGGAGCAGCAACTTCAGCTGCCCAAAAAGGCCTCTCCCAGCAGCAGATACAAGCTCTCGGAAGATGGTCCTCAGACGCTTTCCAAAGCTACATCAGGACCAACCGGTTCCACATTAAAAAAGCCCACCAAACCCTCATCGAATAAAACCCTCCGGGTCGTCCACCTGGGTGTTCTTCCTTCTTCCAGTGATCTAAATTCCCAACTGACAAAGCAAAAACTCTCCCTGTAGAAGACTTATATTATCTTTTTCCCAGCGGACATTGCATAATTCTGTCCAGCGAGCATTGGTCTCCCAGCGGACATTGCAAGCATCTATGTTTCCTCTTTTCTGTCCAGCGAGCATTGGTCTCCCAGCGGACATTGCAAGCATCTATGTTTCCTCTTTTCTGTCCAGCGAGCATTGGTCTCCCAGCGGACATTGCATAATTCTGTCCAGCGAGCATTGGTCTCCCAGCGGGCATTGCATAATTCTGTCCAGCGAGCATTGGTCTCCCAGCGGACATTGCATAATTCTGTCCAGCGAGCATTGGTCTCCCAGCGGACATTGCAAGCATCTATGTTTTCTCCTTTCTCTGTCCAGTGAGCATTGGTCTCCCAGCGGACATTGCAAAGCATCTATGTTTTCTCCTTTTTCTGTCCAGCGAGCATTGGTCTCCCAGCGGACATTGCAAGCATCTATGTTTCCTCTTTTCTGTCCAGCGAGCATTGGTCTCCCAGCGGACATTGCATAATTCTGTCCAGCGAGCATTGGTCTCCCAGCAGGCATTGCATAATTCTGTCCAGCGAGCATTGGTCTCCCAGCGGACATTGCAAGCATCTATGTTTCCTCTTTTCTGTCCAGCGAGCATTGGTCTCCCAGCGGACATTGCATAATTCTGTCCAGCGAGCATTGGTCTCCCAGCGGGCATTGCATAATTCTGTCCAGCGAGCATTGGTCTCCCAGCGGACATTGCAAGCATCTATGTTTCCTCTTTTTCTGTCCAGCGAGCATTGGTCTCCCAGCAGACTTTGCATGCATCTATGTTTTCTCTTTTTCTGTCCAGCGAGCATTGGTCTCCCAGCGGACTTTGCATGCATCGATGTTTTCTCTTTCCCATCCAACAGGTATCGATTTCCCAGCGGACAGCAAGAAATCTCCAGTCCGGGCTTCCAAAAAACGCGCCACTCCACCGTCAGCCGGTAGGGCCCATCAGCCCGACGCTGTGAGCTGCTCCCGTCGGAAGCTACATGGGCCCTCCTGGTTGGGCATTCCCAATCTTGTCAACCAGTAGGGCCCGTCCGCCCAGCGCAGTGAGCTGCTCCCGCCAGAGGCAACACGGGCCCTCCTGGTCAGGCGGCATACATCACGCTGTTCATCGGCCGGTAGAGCTCGCCTGTCTGACGCTGTGAGCTGCTCCCGTCGAGAAACGGTGCGAGCCCTCCCAACTGTTGTTCCAAATTACGACTGCTCCCCGTTCGTGAGCCAGCAGGCCCTCCTGGTCAAGCAACCAGGCTTATTCTCAAAACGCCAGCCCGCCAAATTCTCTGCGTTTTGGGGGGTCTTTAGTCTGGCGGCTGTCCTTTGCCTTTTGGGGGAGTACTCTGGGTTCGGGCAAAATTCCGAGCTCGGAGCCCTCCCCCCGGACAGCACGCCAAATACGCATAATCTTTACTCTGTTTAATTGATGTAAGTGTGAACTCGTGAAAATATAGTTATAGCTTTTGGTAACTTCAAATGATGGCCATGAATCGCACCTCTTTCTATTCATTTGCTCCTGCACTATCCAATTGTATACACTTGTATGGCCATTTTTTTAAGTCCTCAAATACTGGTTGTCTAATCTTCACTATATTTTAAACAGATCATCACCAACCGCACATACAAAAACATATGCAAAACGTTTTGATATCTCAAACTCATTGTCAGAGTTAATATGACAAAGATATAAAGGTGCCACATAGTGTTTTATCCAATATCATGGGCACACTATACTGACTATTGCACTGAAACTTGATATGTCAAATCATGATCAAGCTCGATTGCTTGATTAGCTCCTGATTTTGCATCTGTTGGGTTTTATCACATGCCTTATCACTGAAACCAGAAAGACACTCATTCCTCTGAGGACAACCTCCAGATGATATCTCGATAGAATTTAATTTCCTTAGCTAAATTAAAATTATACTTTACCTCCAACTCTGTTGATCAAAAAACACATTATTTGATTGCCATAATGTTTAGTATCTGATGTAATGGTAGTGTTGTAATAACAACCAGCCAATCCTGTGACAGAGCTCTGACAGTGCTATTGTCTTGCCTTGTCTTTGTGTGAACGTGCGGTTTCGAGCCGTACACTCTTCTATCCATGTGAGTTGTCTTATGTGCGTGGCATGCTGTTTAGATCTCGGTACTTCCGTCTAGTTTGTTTTTGGATCTGTGTCGGGATTCAGACTCTTTGTTTTTGTCATCGGTTGTGAACGCACAGGAATGAGTATTTCTCGTTTGCTCTGTCTTGTTGTGTGAGTGTGTGGTTTCGAGTTCGCTTGGGCTGTATCCTTGTGTGTTGTTATGTTCTATGTAGTCTCGCGTAGCCAGACCTTCAGACTGACAGCAGAAGGTCTGGACTCTATCACAGCTGTCATTGGCCAAGGACCGCCCAAGATGACGTTTGACTGACATATAACGCAGCCAATCACAGTTTATTTTGTTCCGCATCATGTTTAGGTGCGTGAAAATGTAAAGTCGATGTCCCCACGATAACAGACCGGCATGCATCTAATAAATGATTCATTCAAGAACATTTACTGCAAACATGGAGCTGCGAATTTCAAATACTTTTGAAAATCCACCGTTTAGTTGATCCTGGTTAGCGCTCATTGTCACAGTTGTAAACACGACTGCGATTTTCATTAAAGAACAAAACACACGTTTCCCGGACATCCTGTAGAATTTAACCAACCAGATGATGACTGATCCTGACCAAATCCTGAAGTGTTTCCAGTTAAGTGTGCCATATGCATTAGACATTCAGCCAACGTTGGCGTGACATCTGAGGCTGAGACTATGTTCTGTGTAGCTTTCATGTCATGCTTTCATGTCATGTTTTGTCTTGTGCTGTGTAGCATATGGCTGGTGTTTTTAACTGGCTGCATGCTTTCATGTTGTCATGTTTTGTGTGAACAAGTAGCTTATGAGTGTTCTAGTGTTCATGTCTAGTTTTGAATGAGCACATGGCTTGTGATTTGTGTTCACTGCCCATGTGCTTGTGTTCTAGTCATGTTTGGTGTGAGCACATGGCTTGTCCTGAGTGTTTCCTTGAGCCATGTGCTCTCATGTCTATTGTCTTGACCGCGTCCATTTTGTTACCTGACTATTGGTTTGTTTGCCCCACCTGTTCTCCCTCGCTACCTGCCTTGTTTGCTCCCTATTTATTCTCCTTGTGTTTGCACTCCTGTGCCAGATTGTCATTGAATGTTCCCTCAGTGTGTTTTTAAGTCAAGTCAAGTCTTATAACTGATAATGGTCAATTACTTCTGCATTACTGAGTCCTCGCTTCATCCCTCAACCCCAAACCTGACAAATCCTGTATCAGAATTGACTGGCTTGTGTCCTCCAATTTTTTGGCAATGGGTAACACCAAATTGTACATTAAGTCCCAGTTCTCAATATCCAAAAATAGTTTATTACTGATAATCTGAAACAAACACATCATTAACAGGTTTATTTTGGAGTCAGTTTCTGTATAGGTGCTTAAAAGTCTTGACTACAAGGCTTAAAACAAAATCACAAATTTTTCACAAAGGTAAAAACATGTATATGTATTTCTTAAATAAATCTAAAAAAAAACATAAAACACCACTACTAGAGAATGCACACATTTTTATGATGTTGCCCTTGTTACAACTTTCCCATGTGACAACCAGCCCCGATCTCCTTTGTGTATTGCTGTCTCCAGGGCATCGTTTTGGAGGACATGGAGAAGACATCCATCACATCCAAAATGATTTAACGATCACAGCAGCCTGTGCATTCCCCTGAATGCACGTTTGGCCTAATGTCACTCAATGGTCTGCCACAAAAGGGCATGTTTGCAGCCGGGATCTCTGGAGAGAGAACCACTCATTTCCCAGCACAATGGCCCTGCTTTCAGCCCCTGAAATTTGGATTCTTATCTCTACATTGCCCCAATGAGAGCACAACAGGAGAATTTAATTGCAGAGTTTAATTAAATGTCTGGGTCAATTGCACCATGAGCTGAATACTGACCGAAGGCCAGGGGGTACTATAAATGCCAATTTACCTCATGTGTCCTGTCTTTAGGTGTTACTCCCTTCCTCCAGGGGCCAAGAGATGTTTTAAACGCCCCCTAAACCAGGATTAATGGATTGTGACCCTTGGGCATTGAGCTGAAGAGGGAAATATCTTCTTACTGGTTATTTTGTCAAGAAGTCAAAAAATGGCAAGTAATCTTATTTGGGACAAAGCATTTATTGATATATTAAGCTGATTCGTGCTGAGTTTGAAATCCTATGAGGATGGCAGACATAAATAGAAAATGTTACATAATGTAACTGCTTTAAATTCATGTGGAGTAGTTTCAGATATGTCACTTTTCTTCAAAGTGAATCATCAAGGAGATTGCTTGAAACAGAATGGGTCTTGGGGACTCGAGAGGCTAGAGTTCACCTGACTCTGGAGAGAGATGATCTTGGCCCTGAAATCTTTTTCTGAACACAGCTAACAGCACTCCGGCCAGGGCTTTCGGAATCAATCCCTGTATCCCATAGAATTCCACCTCTAATCCGTGAGATGACTCTTGCTGGGTGGTCATATTTCAGCCCTTCAAAGCCCAAGATTTATGCCATGTTCAGATGGAACACTTGGATAATTGAATTGGAACATTGTGATCGGAGCTCCTCACTTACGTTAAGAGCTCAATTCAATGAGCATGAAAGCTGCGTTGACCCTGGATCAAACTTTTCTGGCACTACTAAAATTGTATTTCATTCTGTGTTTTGGAAAACAATGGTACAAAACGCTTTATTTTCAAAAAGGTGCTTTCTTGCTGCAATTTTGTTAAGGCAGAATATCAGGAGCCGGACAGCGGTGCACATCTTCTAAATACAAATGGACTGTTCGTTCATGTAATTTTAAGGAGAAAAGAGAATATGACAACCGATTTGGACAAAGTGGTACTGAGGTCACCCCATTTAGATTCAGAGATTGGCTAAGCCAAGAGACCACTGAGACATACTCAAGGCTAAATGAAAGCAAGTTTCACCCACAAGCCTGTGCAAATATAAAACTGGGCATGATTTATATCTGCAGATGAAATGGTTTTGACTGAGGTTTTATGCATTGGCCTTATTAGTCTGTCATAAAAAGAGAGAAAACAAAGCAGAGAATAATCAAAGCAGTACACTATCTGTTAATTTGCATGGCTCTTCATTAAAACCATCATTAAAACTAAAATATGTATTTTTTTTTCGCCGGTAGGGATCGCTAACCTCTTACAATAGCAAAGGCGTAGGTTGATGATGCATAAGCGGAATTATGGAACTTTTTGTCATGCTGATAGATCTAATAATGTTTATGGATGAGTGAATGCATTGATGTTTTTAACATGACTGTGGTATAAAGCTGGTCGCGATTGCTAATAAGAGACAGATATCAGCGCCACACGCGAGTCCTGCGGATATAAAGGAATAAGGACATTTCATTCTACCGAACTAACCGCGAGTGCAGAATTACTACTCACACAAGTCAGTTTATTAGACGAATGAAACTTGTGAGGTAAAGCAGCGCGGTTTCACTTGGTCTACACTATCACACTAAATAAAGTGTGATTTTTTATTTTTATCTTTATCACCTTTATCTTTATCACCTGTCTAATAAAGTACATACAAGAGTGGCGTCTCTGTCAAGTCGAAGTTTGTCACGGACGCGGAGCTCTCGGCATCTCGAAAACGCCACGCTGATATTGATCCTTGTTTTAGTTCTCCTTTTGTCCCAAAGTCTAATTGCCATTGTCCATAATGTTTGAACAAACAACAACAGCATGCCGCTAGACGTAATGCAGTTGTCCACGTCTGTCGCCATGACGGTGACAGTGCAAGCGGAAACCATTATTTAAAATTTCTCTAAAATTAAAAATCTTTGGGAATTTTTGGGATATTGTAAGTACACAACTGCAGGAAATATATCACACTGTGCACGTGATTTTTGGGTATTTTATTACAAACATCTTACATATTGTAGCTTTAAGTCAAGGCTAAATTGTCAATTATTGTTATTAGGTGGCATCACAAGTGTCATCCTGTTACATTAAACAGAAAATAGAAAATTCCTGAAGCCTCATTTCTAACCTCTAACAAAAAGCTCTGAGAAATGAGCTTTAATGTGACTTAAAGGTTTACACAGTAATTCTATCTACATACTTTCAAAGTATGTGTATTTCAAAAGAGAGCAACAACCCAATTTCAAGTCTACTGGCTAATAAAACACATCACACACTGGATATGTTGCTTCAACAAGCTTGATATCATTTTTAGCCTAAACAAATACATTCCATGCTATCAAATCACATATGTCAAAAAGTAAATTATTTATGAGCTAAGTAAATTCTGAAATTATTACGATTGCTTATTTCATTTAATAAATTTCCTTTTGATGCATTTGATGTGGACATGGTGCAAGGATGCAAATCAAAAGATTAGATAAAAAAGTAGAAGAAAGAAACAAGCAGTTTTCACTAAGGAAGGTCACAAATGGGCTTCCTCACACTTGATTAACACAATGATTAAACAATGTTTTTTTCAATCTAGGTAAACACGATGGTTATCTCGTTTCGTTCTATCCTTGGGTTGGTTAGTAATTAATTTCGGGTTTGGATATTTCACTCTGTACATCTAAAAACCTTGGTTTAATATTATTTGCATATTTATGAAGTTAACAACATTGTACATTGTACACCCTATTTCATGGGTCTGGTTGTCTTAAATCTTCTGAAATGTCCCACAAAAACAATGATGTATTTTTATTACTTCAGCTAATTTGCTTTATTATTTTCTTTTACTTTCTCCCCTCAGGCATTCAAACTAAGCCTGAACAATTCGTTGAATGTACAGAGTGCATGAATATTTAATGAGATAATAACTGAGGCAGTATATGATTGGCTAATTGTTTAGCCAACTGGTAACACTGGAGCCCTGCATACTTTTTGGAACCAAAACTCAGAAAAAACTCAAAAAGCATTGGAAATTGGCCAGTTTACTTTTTTTAAATGTTGCTTTACCATGGATGATAAATGGCTATACCATAGTTTTGAAAAAAAAAAAAAAAAATGTTAAGCACAGCACACAAATCCCTAAAATACAGGATAAAATAAAGGTTCAGTTGTCATGCTCAAAACATAATAAAATTAAAGGATAGGACAAGAAAATAAAGCAGTACTTAAAGCAGAACTTGCCTGAAGAGTCCCTTTTCTCAGTATGATTTATAACACAAGCGTCCTCATATGCACTCCACTGAATCATGGGTAACAAGGTGAGCCTGGGGGCCTCCTCCAATTCACATTATATGTCTGTGCCATGTAGCTTTATGATATGCAGTAATTCTCTCCAGTAATGAATAAGTAGACGGCAAAGTCACCTAATGAACAAACATTTATGAACAATGACTTGCAGTAGTTCCATTAAATGTCCAATTAAATGGAGACCCAAAACAAGCCAACAGCAAATTTGATTTAAATTCCAAACTGGACGTTTTATCATTAATTACAGCCATGTCCATTAGCTGACTGGTGTATACGCATATGGTTAAATGTATATTTTTTTATCAGAGATGTGGCACAGAGGGTAGTGCATCTGAACTTGCGTCTGGGAGTCACAGTTCTGTCTCTATGGACTTTCCTGTTCCTTCTCCTCTGTCCTGCCAAAAAAAGTGAATAACTAAAATACGTACATATCACTGCAGTTTCTTACCGAAATGAACACTAGAGGCAGTAAAATAGCAAGCGTTTTCATTCAGAATTATGATTACAGGGGCAGATTATGGATTAATAAAGACTTGGTTTCACACGGCTCCTTACACAATTATGTTATGACCTCAAAAGACTTTTTACCATTGTGCATGATTTGTAAAATAATATATTTTGGAGTTTGCATCACTTAACCAACTCCATATGTTCAGTTTTACTAATGTACTGAGCTTGTTCACTAGCTCAGCTGGTACAGAATTGCACTTGCGATGCGACGAGCTCGGGTGCGAATCCTGTGAAAGACAAATCACGATAAAACACAAGATTTCAAAAACAAGCTAAACAGCCATGGTTACGATTGAGTTTTCATGTCATATTTGCTTTTGTTAACACTATGGTATTTAAAGCAAAGGTTTGGGGTTTAGTGTAGGTGTACATTATTTTAAAACGTAAGGGATCATTACGTTTTTAGCAGCACTCACCGGACATTTCAATTCAGAACTGCGGTGAAACATACAAACACCAACATAATAAAACGTTGCCATATTTTCGCTCATCTGTTCAGGGAAAAACTAAACACGCTTTTAGCCACTCACTGGACATTTCACTTTGAAACTGTAGCGAAACGTGCACGACGCAACACATTTTGTGTTTTGCTAAAATGTTGCCACAAGTATGTTTTTCTAATGAGCCTGGGCAGTGAATGAATCATTCAGAGCATATCTGTGAACTCAAAATAATGATTTGTTCATGAATCAGGCATCAATATCAGTGACAACCAAAATCATGTCAGGATTTTCAGTGAATAACAACTTACATTTTGCTCTGTTAGCTATCTCGTGACTTCAGACTGAAAGTGGACTTTACAACGAACCCTATCCAGAATGTTTGAGGAATATCAATGTACGGGAAAACAACAATAACACAAACGCAAGTCTTAGCCAGTGTGCGGGCAACAAATGGGACAAGTGCAACAACATAGATGAAAGATCAACTGGACCTGCAATCAAGGAAATGGTGTACTCGTAAACCTGTAGATCAAAGATACTTCTGAGAAGCAAGCTTATCATAATGACAATACAAAGAGCTCATGCAGGGACTTTGGTCTGTGTGCCTCAGGAACACACATATGCATTCACGATTTTTATCTCAGGCACTTAGCTGTATTCAGCATGATAATATTACCATGGGAAAATACTTTCAGGAGGTGAGTCTTTTTTTTCTTGTCTTTTTTTTTTTTTATGTATCAGCAGCACTGAAAAATAAATCCAATGATTCTGAAAATCAAAGGCACCTCAGGTGGCTGCCTTTGAAGATAGAGATTAGAAATATTCTTTACTTTTTGACATTAATTTAAAATCCTTTCAAAGCCCCAGCCAGCCCTACATTACTTTCACAAGCAGAAGACACCCGCAAATGAATATGGAACTGAATGTTTTTCTCTTGGTTTTTAAAGCAGAACAATTGTCCCTCCAGCTATTTTTGTACTAAAATTATTGGTAAGGAAGACAGCAAACATGTTGGCGAGGGGAATAAGGAACAGCTATGCATTATGCATAAAAGCTGCTTCCAGTGACTAATGGTGCCCCCTGTGACTCACAAGACCACCGGGAGGAGAGTCACGGAAAACGTTATCAACAGTGACGTAAATTTACGAATTAGAGGTTGTAAATTGTGTACAGGTCAAAATTGTACTTATAGAAAAACAAACAAACACATGGGCGGCATTTCCATAGTACCAAAAGTTAGTTCAAGATTGAGAGTGAGAGCATCTGCTACTCAATACTCTGCAGTAATTTATTGTATATTTTAAATATACAAATAATAATAATAAATATACTATCAAATGAAACAAATCATTTAGACTGTTTTGTGCAATTGTGATTTGATATTCAGAGAAATTTAGTGAAACTTAAATCAAATGAGTGCAGGTAATTTATTGGTAAAATATTGTTTATGTTTTGTTATGTAGGTCATGTGCAATTTGACATTTCATAGAATTTCTACATAATATAGTATTAACAGGGTAATAACTGCAACAAAAAATAACAAGAAAAATAAAAAACTAAATTAAATCTTGGCACATTCACATTTGTCTAACAATTGTTAATAACATATGAAATATATTTGGTTTAAAATTAAGTTTAAAATTACATAAAGTAACTCTCACATTTGCATTTGGTAACAAAATGTCAAAACAAGTGGCATTAGCAAAAAAATGTTAAAGCTTTTCTCAGTAGTGACAACATTTCTGAGTCATTCAAATGCTCTCAAGTTGATTTTTGTGTATGTATGAAGTCTGTATGGGTGTTCTAAATAGGGGGAAAAGTTAATATTTGGTTACACCTTTATTTTGATGGTCCATTTAACACATTCTGTTGTCTATAAGTAACATTGCACCTCCATGTCTACTAACTCTCGTTAGAGTATTAGTAGAGTATTAGTAGACTGGTGGGGTTAGGGTTAGAATAAATTGACATGTAGTTGCAAAGTTACTTATATTCAGTATAGTGTCTTTTGGAGGACCATCACAATAAAGAGTTAGCAGATATTAAGCAAAAACTCCACTAATACTCTAATGAGAGTTAGTTGACTTGTAGTTGCAAAGTTACTTATAGTCAACAGAATGTTCAAAAGGGACCATCAAAATAAAGTGTTACCTAATCTTTAACTATCAGTTACCATTTAATTTTCAGATTTTAAACATTTTAACTTAGCAATAGACAAATCCTTGTTTTCAATCACAAAGTAAATTATAAATGTGTTCTGATAATGGTGCTCCAAATTGCCTGATTCATCCTTCTCAGTTCCTGTCATATTTTCTCTAAATTAAGTCTTTGAAAATAGCCAACGCAGCTGGTTCGCACTAAATAAAAGCAGGTGGAAGGCACAGTTGCTGACAGGTGAAAGCTAGAGTGCTCCTTCCGTTTTAATGTTCTTTACGGTTGTAATGTAGCTTAATTGCAGTGACAAAATAGAACAATTGTAATAATTATTACAATCACCTTATGTTTTCTACCAGCATTATATTCAATAGATTGCTGAACTGATGGAACATTGCCATTAAAGTGTCAGCACAGTGTAATAGACTACTTTATTTATTTTAAGGCATCACACATAAAGGCAAATAGGGCACAAAACAATAGCACACCTAATCCATTGTGAACGATTATGAGGGGAACAATCATATAACTGAATGCAATAAACTGTGAAACTGATGATGAATGGAGTATTTATGATGAATATGCTAATATATTGTAAAGATGGTCTGGTGTAATGTTGTCAACTGTAATGGTTGCATCAAAGGATGAGGAAAAAAAAAACAGAATCGGTGTGCAGCGGTCTCTATTAATAACAAAAACAAAATAAAGAAACTCAAGTTCTAGCAATCTTAAAACCATGAACAGAACAACCAGCAAAACAGTATGACAATAGCAGTAACACTAACAAATAGAAAACAACTGAAAATGAGTACTATAGATACACAGGCAAACACTAGAGACAAAACTAGATAATTAACTAGACACAGGTAAGACACATGAGGGCAAATCAAAAACCATAGCAACAGATGAACTACGACAAAGAAAACCCAGGAAATTGAAATTGAACCGTGCAAAACCAACTGAAAAGTCTAACTAAGGCTGTGTCCGATATCGCCCCCTTTACCCTTAAATAGAGCACTATTTGACGGGACAGCCATTTGTAGTGGTGTTCGAAACCATAGTAGACATTACTGAGTGCACTCTTTCAATCCTACAA
The DNA here is from genome assembly GCF_051911475.1 of Siphateles boraxobius. NCBI lineage: Eukaryota > Metazoa > Chordata > Actinopteri > Cypriniformes > Leuciscidae > Siphateles > Siphateles boraxobius. Next base: position 7,515,091 of record NW_027508810.1, read on the forward strand.
TGCACCGCAATAACAAGTGTACAACCGGTGTACACTCAATGGCTAGATAATACCCATAATGCACTTTGAGAGTCGCACGCTGAATGAATTCTTGCGTCTCTCCAGAAGATGGCAACTGACTACAGCCGAGCAAAGTAGCCAGCGCAGCTTCTCCAGAACGGCTGCACGAACTCTGATGATGACACAACTGTCTCATTATTGGCCAGATTCACCGCATAACAACGATCACATGTGTTTTGTGTTTATTCGAACACTTTAGTTCCACTAATGCTCACAAATCTGTTTTTTTAGAACAGTAAAAGCTCTTTTCATGTAGTTGCAATGTTATATTGTGTCATGTTTATCAAAATAAAACTACACTGAGAAAACTACAAAGACACCACTACATTGGTATTTAAATAATATAGGCTTATGTTGAACTTTATTCTTGTACAAACAGAAACATACATAAAGTATTAAATGGAAAGGTATCTGAAACGTCTATGTATTTGACAAATTTTGCATTTATTTCACTTCAGCTGTGGTAAGGTATGCAAACACAGCGCGAGAGGACACTACGGGAATCAGAAAGTGTCCGACTTCACGTCTCCGTTTTCAGCTCCTCCCCGCCTGCATGAGGCAACTCTTGCTGATCGGTTACATCTAGCCACAGCCGATGTCAAACACACCTCAAGGTGGAGCAGTGGGGGCGAGCGGCCGAGATGGAGCCAGGGTGCCGGGGGAATGAGGCGGAGCTGGAAGGAAGGAGGAGCCTGACGGAGCCAAAGGGGTGGAGGGCCAAACAATGTTCAAGGAATGTTGAAGGCTACAGTCAGATAAAAATGGTTCAAAAGCAGTCATTTGGACGGTAAAAGGGTTTTAATATGTACCATTTGGGTACTAATATGTACCTTTGAGGTACTCTTTAGGTACAAAGGCTTTTAAAGGGCCCCAGTGACAGCTTTTGTACTTTTTTTTTTCTGAGAGTGTAGAGAGAATACATTTAATGTCTTTAGAGCAGACATGAAGACTGAAATAGATTGGGCCAATCTGAAATGAAGAGGAAATAAAGATGACCACGCACAGAAAGTAAGCCAAGATCACAAGGTCAAGTCATGTCAACTTTATTTATATAGTGCTTTTTAGATTGGCTGTACAGCAGATCTAGATGAAAATATATTCACAGTTCAGCTTAAGGAAGATCAGTGATGGTTTATTTCTTTTGTAAAGAAAGTTATTAATTTAGTTCATTTATCTATACAGCCACTCTGGATATGACAGTGATGTCATCGTTCAGCTCACATCAGTTCTCATATAATGGTGTCAATGCTGGCAGATCAATAATATTGTTGAATATTAAATGTCCTCAACTAAGCAAGCCAAAACCAAAAAGCCAAAGGCGACAAAGGCTACAGTCGGCAGGAACCCAAACTCCATCATGTATAATGTTATCAGCAATTTGAAAGGTTCAAAATAGCTCTTTAGCCCTTTATTTACAACCTGTTATGTTCCATACTGTTAGACAACCTGTTAATTACTTGCCACTGTGCAAATAATAAACCCATGATTAAAGAACTGGAGCTTGACCAGAACATTCTGCATTTCTGATAGTCTGCTAATAGATACACTTCCTTTAATTATAACGCAAACATATTCATTATTTTTAGACTTGAAGTACTAAAATAACTTCTAAAACTAAAATAAAAATGAATTAAAACTACACAAAAATGCCAAAAGCACAATTTTTTTTTACTAAAACCAAAATCTAAATGAAAACAAAAACATAAACATTAAAAATAAATTGTTTTATATTATTATATTGAGCAAAAAACTATATAGAATCTCACTGATACTAAAATAACGCTACATGAGGGCCAATGAGGATGAGCCATTTCTTCCTGCTTTGTTGTAAGCAAAAAGTAAGCAACTTATAAAGTCAAAGGAAAACCTCACAGTTGCACTTGTGCTTTTTGACTTTCCTTTACCCTGTAGATCTTCAACTTTGCCGTAAAACAATCAGCGCTGATCCCAAGGTATGAAGGGTATTTACAGATGCACGCCTCCATTCACTAGACCTCCCATTGTTAATTGAATTGATCGGTCTGTAAATCCGTGGAGACCTCTCACTTATTGGACTAATTAGTCTTGTATTGAACTCTGAATTAACAGGGCATCATCCCTCAAAATTGCTCCTTCTGCATGCAGCACGGCTGCGGTTTCTGAACGCGTCAGAGTCGAAATTAGGCTAAACTGTGGCATTTGCTCAGATTTGCTCTCTTGTTCATGCTGCACATCAGCGAAAATAGAAACGATTTTAGCAGAAAGGTCAATAACACCCTGTGGATGGGAGCTGCTCTAATTCTTTAGTTCTGGTGCCCACGTGGTGATGGTTGTGTTATATCATACACAACTTTGAGTTCTGAGAGGAGAGATTTTGAGTGAGTGAGTGAGTTTGAACGAGCTGGAGAGCCGTGACAGTCGAATAGGAGATCTCAGCAGACGGTCATATCGCCCATAATTGCAGGGTGCTAATGAGAGTGTAACTTAATGACCCACGTAATGGCTCAAAATATCATGTCTCCGATCATCTGCTGATTTGAACTGTTCTAATCGTTTCACTGAGGAAAAGATACTAGTTTCCACTAGGTTGTAGCGGCATATGATTAACGTCACAGTTCAGTACACGCTCACATTACACCGAATCTCAATGAGCCAACACAAGCTGGACAACTGCACATCTGCGCCTGTTTTTTTTTTTTTTCTTTTTTTTTTTTTGTGAAATGAGTTGATTGTGTGGCTTCTTCACTTTGGTAATGCACCAAATTGTAGTGCTAAATTTCCTTGTGGTGCATGGAAGATGGGTTATGAGTGTTTCTTTGGACACAAGCTGATATTTTTCTTTCTCATTTGGTCACATTATGTATTCATTTATTTATTATTATTATTATTATTAATAATTCCATTGCTGTCGGTCATCCCCCTAGTGTCGTCAGCCAGGTCCTGACTGTAACTTGGCTCCTCCCATCAACGATGGCGTCTTCTTCAGTCTCGTCTGCCGGTTCTTCTCACCATCCTTTCACCATCTCCTCGTCCACCTCCAAAACCCCCACCTTCCTCCCCTCATCTTTTCTGGTACGGCATGAGGTAGCACCTTCCGGGAATTCATAATGTTATTCTGTTCAGATGTGTGTCGTTAATTATCCTAATTTGCACCCAGACAATATCATAGTGTCGGCCCGGATCCAGCCCGCATCTGGTACGCGTTGAATCCACATGTACCAGATGTGGCCCGGATCTGGGCCGACACTATTGATGCTGTCCGGGCCTGTGTATTTATCTACCTCCCAGATAGGAAATGACATCTGGCCCAGTTGTGGCCCACATCTCCCACATTATTCTGGTCCCCATACTGCATGGAATGGCGATAACTCGATCTAAATGAGGCTGGCAATAGCATGCATATCCGAGCCTCATCTGGGCCAGTTTTGACACATATGTAGTGTTGTTTTTTGGCGGCCTGTTTTAATTTGAGTTTTAGTATAGTCTTTGTGTCAAGCTGTCATTTTAGTTTTTATTAGTTTTAGTTACGTTCATACTCTTTTTAGTCTAGTCAAGTTTCAGTCGACTAAAAATCTGAGCATTTTAGTCTTATTATAGTACGAATAATTATTCCATGTCTATTTTAGTCTAGTTTTAAACAATGAAATTTTTATTTTAGTCTCTTTTTAGGTAATGCAATTCTAGGTAACACTTTATTTCAATAGTCCACTTTAGACATTCTACTAACAATAAGTAACTTTGCAGCTACATGTCAACTAACTGTCATTAATAATATCTGCTAACACTTTATTTTGTTGGTCCCCCAACAGATATTCTACTGACTATAAGTAACTTAGTAACTACAAGTCAACTTGTTCTCCTAACCCGAACCCTAACACCTAACCATAACCTAACAGCCTACTGACAGTCTACTACAGCCTACTAATACTCTAATTGCAGTTAGTTGACATGTAGTTGTAAAGTTACTTATAGTTAGTAGAATGTCTAAAGTGACTATCGAAATAAAGTGTAACCCAATTCTTTTTAGCCCAGTCAATATAGTATAAGTACCTAGTAGTATAGACGAAACCAAATGTCGTTTCTTCTTTTTCTCCCAAAGATGGCCATCGTTCCCTTTCTCTGTGTCAGACTTAACTTTGCTTGTTGTCGTTTACGCTAACTCATCGCAGCTGCATCTTCTAAACAATGCCGTGAGGAAGTGACATCGCCTACGTCTGCGCAGCGCGACCTGGTGCAGCCCCTGAAGTGAGACACAGGAAACAAAAATACTGCAAAATAATAATAATAATAATAATAATAATAATAATAATAATAACGCGACTAAGTGAGACGCAATAACATTATAACATTTAGTTTCATCTCGTTTTGGGCAACGAAAATAAAGAAACATTTTAGCATAGTTTTTATTTTGTAAACCACATTTAGTCTCATTTTTATTAGTCAACAATATTGCATTATACATTTAATTATAGTCATCGTCACATGACCAGCATTTGCGTTGTGTCTCGTCTTGTTTTTGTCATGTGATAAAGGTTCGTTGACGACGATATTTAGTCAGCCAGAACCTCTGCCATATGTGCCATAGTTGGCCCAGATGAGGCCCGGAAATGTATGTTATTTGTGCTGTGCTTTCAGTTGTCATTGTCGGTTTTTGTTAATGCTTACGTTTGGTGATGCTTTCGTCCTATTAATAAATTATTGTTTTAGATTCATCATCTTCATCGTGTTCCTGTCTGACACCACGCGTAGCTACATTGTGACATACAGCAATATTCCATAAAAACAAGAATCCCTGAGTTTGATTTCATGGTGACTTTAAATGAATGCTTTATGTTTATAATTAGAAGGACATTTTAAACTATAAAAATTGCAGGATGTTTTGATGACCAAGGCAAAAATTGATTTCTCATGTCATGACCCTTTTAATGTTATTCCTACCACAAAAACTAATCATGATATGAGATGTGGTGGAAATTATTATTCTTGTTTATGATGGTTTTGTTTTGTGCATATATATATATATATAATATGTGTGTGTGTGTGTGTGTGTGTGTGTGTGTGTGTGTGTGTGTGTGTGTGTGTGTGTGTGTGTGTGTGTGTGTGTGTGTGTGTGTGTGTGTGTGTGTGTGTGTGGTATAGATATGTATTTCCACAAATTAAACTATTAGGTTTTGTATTTTTTTTTTAAATATAATTCATGTATTTCAAGTGTCCATAGCTGAAGAAAGACCTTAATGTTTTATGTACATTGTCTTGTTATTTATTTTCCCGCAAGATGAAAGCTCCCCCTCTCTCTGTAGTGAAAGCTCTTTTCCACCCTCTCTCCTACAGTATCTCTCAGTGGATCCAGCTCCTTACGGAGATCTTTATCTGTTTTTAGGCTCTGAACAAAGAAGTAGATTCTGTATAACGGCAATTAATTTCGCTATGGTAATGTGAGCAGCACCTGTGCACATGAGGAATTAGACAACAAAATATTGTAAAAGTGGAGCCAATTAAGGCCTGCTTCCGTTCTTTCTTTGAACTTAGTAGGTGAGACAGATATCCATTTCATTAAGCAAAAAGCTGCAATTTAAGAGTGCCATAAATAAGTGTTCATCAGTTTTAACAATAGTTGAATGAATGAAAGCTCGGATCAAAGTCTGTGTAAATGCAGTATTCGAAGAGCTGATGGGAGGCAAGGTGCACCGCAGGGGTTGTTGACAACATCTTATTGCTGCTGATTTGTCATTTTAATGCAAGACACGTGTTTGAGAAGGAAATTACCCATGTTGGGGGGAGTTCCTGCTCCACATCTGCATTTCCTAAATTATTTGTAAAGATGGGACACCTGCGCCCTTGCGAACATTCACTTCGCATCCCGTGGGCCTGCCGAGGTGAGGACATATTCCATTCTGCAGCTGAAACAGGTGCGGGTTAAAGATTTGTTAAGGTTGTTCTGCGTGAGCCGTGAGGTTTCGACCGTGTGCTATCAGGGAGCTTCAAAGGAAGCTGCTCACGCGTTCTCCAAAGTTCAATTGAATGATGGTTGAGCTGCAGCCTCATGAATTGCAAAAGCAAAGCAAGTACAGAAAGCCTCAAAATCGTCTGAATCTCTGCCTTGAATTCACTTGGAGGAATATCCCAAAATCCCATTTCACCTTGAGAATAATCCGCTGTGTTGTGCTCTGACACTATGATTTGTTTAGCATAGTTTTAAAGGCTTTTAATGCCAATTGTTTTTAATTAATGTTGCAAGTCCGTTCAGCCCACTCCAATATTTTTCAAGCAGCAGAAATATTACCCACTAATGCTGATGAATTATCCCTTTCATAATGAAATCAGAGGATTTTTTCCTCCTCTAGGTCATAGAACTTCTACGCTTTGCCTGAAAGAAGTGTTTTGGACTGAGCAAGCAAAAAGTATTTTGCATATGCTATATTTTACAGTTTATAAATACTTATTCTCAATAAGTTGCTTTTTGATTTGTATTTATATGGTAACGCTTTACAATAAGGTTTATCAGTTAACATTAACTATGAACTAATAATGAACTGCACTTATACAGCATTTATTCATCTTCGTTAATGTTCATTTCAACATTTACTAATACTAATACTTAATGCACTGTGAACTAACATGAACAAACAAAGCTGTATTTTCTATTAACTAACGTTAACAAAGATTAACAAATACCTTAACAAATGTATTGCTCAACTAATGTTAACTAATTAACCTTATTGTAAAGTGTTAACATTAATATTCTTGACAAGGGTTAAATATGCTTTGGTAAACAAATGATGTTAATAAAATCCTTTCCTTGTTGTTTCCCATATTTAAATTCCATGTGATCAATTTCCCTTTTCATTTGTAAAAAAAGAAAAAGAAAAACAAGAAATGATCAGCATGCATAGTATGCTCTATATTCTAATTGGATGATGTTAACACAATCTGTATAATAATAATAATAATAATAATAATAATAATAATAATACAAATTCCTGTTTTTTGAGAATTGTTAAACACCATCTTTCAAATATTATAACTTCAGCATTAAATTGATTAAGTTATAAAAAAAATACATTCTGAGAAACTATTTCTATTTCAAATTAATACTGTTATTTTGAACTTTCCATTCATCAAATAATCATGAGGGAAACAAAATTATCACAGTTTTCAGAAAAATACTAAGGATGCAGCTTAACTGTTTTAACATTAGAATTTTTTTTTTTTGTTGTTGTTGTTTTTTTCTTGAGCATCAAATCAGCATATTAGATTGATTTCTAAAGGATCATGTAACGCTGAAGACATGAGTAATGATGCTGAAAATTCAGCTTTGCCATCAGGAATAAATTAACATTGTCCAAATTATATTCAAATACAAAGCAGATTTAAATTTTAAATTGTAATAATAATATATCAAAATATTACTATATTTTCCTCAAATAAATGCATCCTTGGTGAGCATGCAAGAAACAAAGAAAATCCACCTTCGTGTCTAAGAACTCCCATTACTTGCTCCACAAATCCCAGGCATCATCTGCAGCTTTTACAGTATTTTAAAAGTGGACAGTTTTTGTCATAGTCCTGAAATCCCCAACATTAGTGAGAGTTTCGTCTTCATCTAAACAGGTCAAGAATTATCGCTCACCAAACACCGCTAGTATGCTTCTCCTTCTCCTTTTATGCCGAATAAAAGGCTTTCATTCCGCTCAAACCCCAAAGGAAGAGTCCCCTCATACACTGTGAGAAACACTGCACACTTAAATAGAGGGGCCAAAAATACCGCTGAGGCCCTATGTTTAATTGCTTGGTATTATTGCAATATGTCTATCCTCTCTGGGTGCTGGTCTCCCTCAACCCTCTCAGCAGGCGGCACATGGCTTAATTGAATTCCAGAAAAAGGCAAGCCCTCCCCCCTGTCCTGGGGAATCCAAAACGGAGCTCTCGCTTTGCTCTACAGCAACAGGGAGCTGTCCTTGGTTCTGAAAAGCTGGCTGCGTGTCAAAGCCGTGTAGCGGCTTTTTCTTTTTCTCTGCCCTAATAATGGATCTCATATCGGTAGGAAGTTCCTAATTTGGCATTTCCACAATTCGCTGGCCAGACCGTTGGCAGTAGCACAGTTTGAATGGGTGAAATGCATCTATTGTTAGTAAATGCAGGGAACAACAGCTGTCTGGTGCGTTTTGTGTCAATAGCTTTTGAAATGACAATCACGGTTAGCACCCTGATTAGTTCTTGTTTTATTTAGCTGGGTTAATTAGGAGACATCAGTAATGAATAATCTGTCAGTTGATTTGTTTTCAACAGCTAAATGATAATAACCTTTAAGGTCATTGCCTGAACGCTAGTGGTAAATATGTGGATTTATCAGGATTACAGGCTAGGTTCAAGAGACTTTGCATGCTATTTCACCGCATAAAAGGATATAGGATGTTGCATCGCCTATAAATTAGGTGAGACTTGGCCTTTCGATTCAGAGTAAAATTTAATTAAATTAAATACAAATAAATGACTCATAAAGGCCACTTGTAATGCTTTATTGATAGAATTAGTGCTTGGTTAGTTTCCAGTATTAGGAACACAGAGGCCACTGCAAAGAATTGAGATTTATTCTTGTTTAAAAAAGGAGCACAAGGCAAATTTTTAGCACTGACCCGATCTCTCTGTTCCATCTTTGGTGCTTTAACACCTGAGCAGCAGAACTGCATGCAAATGAATCCCGTAATAGTCATTTATCACCATTTCTGAAACTTAACGAACCAGTCTCTGCAGCAGTGTGCTTCTGAAAATTAATATCACGTATTAATTAAGAAAACTAATATGGATTCTGTGTCAGAATATCGTGTTCTCTTTTCGCATTCACTAGGGGAAAGAAACTCCCCATTTCTGATCCTCTGGTGGTGAAACTATATCACAGTCACATGAATATCCCACATGATAAATCATACTGGAATACAAGACATGAAGCATCAGCTACAGTTGATTAACTCCAACATAGTACATTACATTCATGAAAGGTGCAAAAAAAATAAAATAAATACAGTAACATTTTCTATGAAGTCCATGCTTACAATTATAGCCTTATTAATACTTATTTGATAAGTATAATGCATGAATTATAGGTAATATTATAAATAATATAAATGTAACTATAACTCTTCTCATAATGCAGTATTCTTAATGAGTCATATATATATATATATATATATATATATATATATATATATATATATATATATATAGTGCTATATATAATAGTAATACTTATAAATAAGTATAAATCGAGCTATAATTCATTATAAGCATGGAAAGCGTTACCAAAATTACTACTACATGAATATACATAAATAAGTCCTACTGTTACAACAATTTAAACCAATCTAAAATGCTGAATTTATACTTAGTAATCTTTATTCAACTTTTAAAATGTCACTTAATATCAGGAAAGTTTCATTCAGACATTAAAATCAGTGAGGCTCTTATTAGAGAATTATGAGGTGAACTTACATTCTTTAAAATAAAGGTTTATCATCGGTTCAATGAAGAACGTTTAACATTCATGGAAGCTTTTCCAATTGCACAAATTATTATTTGAAAAAGGTTCTTTATCAAAATGTTCTTTACACTAAGAAACAAAGAAGGTTATTTTTAAAGAGTTGTTCAGTGAAAATTTCTTTGGGGAACCAAAAATGGTTATTTTATTGCATTGCTTTGAGAAAACCCTTTTTAAAGAATGTTCTTGTCTTCAAAAAAGGGTTTAAGATGCTCTAAATAACAATAATATTAAACTACTGCAACTTGAATGACTCTAAATCCCTCATTCTCGTATTAATGGTTAATTTATTTACGATATATTTAATTTTTAAGGCATGTCTGCAATTTCATTTGATAATGTTGATTTGACGTTGCTTTAAAGATCTGTATTCTAAAAACACAAGGTTTGGATGAGGTGAACCTTTATGAAGAACATCTTTCACTTTCTTTCTCTGCATCAGTGGGGTCTGGTGGAGGAAGCGACGAGTCTTTAAACAGTCTCAACCGTAGAAAGACAATCGAGTGTGATTCCTGCCTCTCAGGGGAAGGTTTAGCTGTGTTTAGGGCCCTCCACTGTGCCACGGGTTCTAATTAATAATGAGATCTGAAGTGTTTTAGCACAGAAATAACCATGTGTTGACATTCAAAGAGGAATGCCAGCTTCTACATCTGTGCTAAGCAAATATTCATTTCTTTGGTAAGCCTGTTGAATTTCTGAGCACATTCTACTTTATACGTTTTCATTCGTTGTGTGTTGGTTATTATTGGTCTCCTATTCACAAAGCATCAGATCATTATTTTGCAATTATTTATTTATGAAAAGTACAATATCCCTCTTCTTATGAGAGAATATGGAGCTGTGTCATTTTAGATGGAATAAAGTAATCTTTTATCTTTTAGTAATTCTTTTTTTATGGAACATTGCATTATGTATTATTAATGATTTATACTTTTTTTAAATTCATGCGCCCTCGTAATCTTTAATCAAAATAACTTCCCCTACCTCTTGCAGCGACATCTCTTCTCTTCTCTTCTCTTCTCTTCTCTTCTCTTCTCTTCTCTTCTCTTCTCTTCTCTTCTCTTCTCTTCTCTTCTCTTCTCTTCTCTTCTCTTCTCATCTCTTCTATTCTCTGATGATGTTTACTGGTGTGAAGGCGGAGCAACCTGTCACTCACATGATATCCACCAATAGCAAACCACACAGTGGCGGCTCCAGAAATTTTTCATAGGGGTGGCCAGATGGGGCCACTTAAAATCTTGGGGTGGCACACCAAAACTATAAACCATAATTTCAGAATTTTATTCTACTGTTGTAGTAAACCGGCCTGTAGAAAACTATCAGAAAGACTTAAGGAAACTCCTACTGATATACTTTGGTTTATTGTGTTATATTTAATGTTACTAATGATATTAGTAGGGCCCTACTAATATATATTATATTATATATAATGATATAGATTATATAGATATGATTTATATAAGGGCCCTCGCCCGCGGCAAATTTCCAGATTACATAATTGTGATGAATTTAATCCTTTTTAAGTTATTATTTTGCAATGTAAGATTACAGTTAACACCTTTAAATATTACATAAATGTATTATGAATTTTTAATAAACTTAATGAGTGTATAAATCAGCAGCAAAAAGTAATTCTTGAAAAAATCTGCACAGTAATTTTATAAAATCTAAATATGTTAATAAAAACAAATTACTATTAGTTTTCTTATAAAATTCAATCAGGCAATCATACATTTCACAATTTTATATTTATATATTAATGTCAAGAATTCAGAAGTGCATATATAGCCTACACTACAAAGAAATAATATACAATTAAATGATGCTTATTTTAAATGTATTGAGCAGGCTAGGTATAACAAAATATATTGGCTTCATTAATATTTCAGTGCGCAAACCCATGATAACATGAAAAACAGAGCGCACACAGCGCGTATGCGCATCGCGGGTGCAGAATGATGTGCTCAAAGAGTCACAGTGTGCAGCGCTGCGATACATAAGTGCGCATTTAAAAGTTCACGTCACAAAGCGAAGAAATGTCGAGCGCACAAATCCTAGTGCGATTTGTTCCTTTGTTTCACAGTTTTAAATTCCAGTTATTGTGCGTTTGATGCCGATTCATAGTCCTTGTGATGTGTGTGATCTAGCAAGCACACGGTAGTGAGTCGTTTCAAAACAGCAACAAACTCCAACAAAATAAAGTCATTTTATGCAAATCTACAGCCTTTTATCTACAGATCATGCATTATAATGTGAATATATCATATTGGAGAGAGTTTTACCGTGCATCCAAGAGGCGCGCGCGCTGTTTGAATATGAATGGAGAATGATTGACAGCCGCAGAGGAGGGAAAACGAGTTTCCGTATACTTTAATGATGTAAATAGACTTCTGTCCCTCACATTAAGCTATTGAATGACTTCAGATGACTTTGTCACCCAAACTGACGTGAAAAAAGCGGGAGGCGCCGAAAAGCGCGCTGTTTGCATCCCTGCTTGTCAAAACTTGGCAAAGACACATCAAAAAGCTGCTGTAACAGTATACTGTAACCATTTGGCACTTAAAAAGCACGTCACGACACATAATTTCCCGTCTTCTTTTACTAAAGAATATTTTTGACTTATTTATGAAATGCATAACTGATGCTACTAAAATTTATACTGGCCATTGGGGTGGCCAGTGGGGTGGCCAGGAGTCGGCCAGGGGTGGCCACAGCCACCCCTGGCCACCCCCTGGTGGCGCCACTGAAACCACAACCATCCAATCAATTCCCCATGATAAAATTAAGTCCCGCCCTACATTTGGTCTTGTTTTAGAACCTGCTTCCCTCGAATATACGTCACGACAGGGAAGAAAAGACTATCTCAACTTCTGTTTCATGCTAACCTCAAAGTTGCCTTTTTTTTTATATATAGAAACTAAGTTATATTTTGGTGGTCTTTATTGTCAAAGACAAACTGTGCTGCTAAGCATGTATTGTAAGGCAATAATCAAAATGTGAGGATTGGACTGTCATTCATTAGATTCCAAAAGGACTTTAAAATATTTTTGCCAGTCACTGTTCCTTACAGAAATCCATTACATGAAACAGAGACTCTACTATTAATACTACTATTAACTTTTCATGAATATATCTCTAAAAAGTTTCTTAAGAAGATACTTAAAAAAGGGACAAACTAAATGGATTTCAGAAATCGAATTACACGGTGATCTCAACTGATCAAATCTGTAGAATTACGAACACCTTTCCAAATATAATCTGTCTCTTTCATCTTCATGTGAATTAAAAGTATCAAAGCCTCCTTCCAAAAAACTCTGATTAAGGTGTGAATCTTGTTCTAATTGAGAAATAGGAAATTCAATTTTAATATGAAAGGGTGCACTAATAGGTGCTCTGAGATAGACAGATAGCTCCTTAATAATACCCTCAAGCACAAAAATCAAATATGATAAGGTTATGCAAATAGATGTAAGAATGATTGAGATTTCACTCAATTAATAAGGCCCCGTGAGACATCTGCTCATGCATATGCACCCTAGGCAGAGGTTACGCCTTCTGCCATCCCAACTCTTGTGATCCGTTATCCCCGATTAAACTTTCCAATAGTGTTTATGCATTAGACAGCGAACGAAGCTCTCGGTTTCTTTAGTCATCATAAAAGAAGAAACTGCAGCTCTCGACTCAACACGACATCAAAACTGTCATGCAGCTCCCAGCTGTGTTTGCCTTGCTGAAACATAGGGGAATTTATTTTTCTCAGGCAATACACATACATCGCGGACAGGCAGCGAGTATTGCACTCCGCTTTACCTCTTCAATTCAATTGTCCAGGGACGCTGGGCTTGATATCAGTGCTCTCACCTCTATTGACTGAAGCCTGTCTCGCTGCTTTTTAGACTCACTTAAGAGTCACTCCATGCACACTAGTGCTGGAGAAACTGATCAAAGTAAACACAGGAAATGGCTTTCAATATGACTTTTTTCGATCAAGTTTTTCATATTGTCTTCGTTTCCTGTTTACAAATCTTGGCTTTGGGGTCCATATGACCCCAACAATTGATAGAGTAATTGTACAAAAAATATACATTTTTAATCATACAAATAATATATCATTTTTTTTGTTTACTTCTCATCTATTCATTAATGCTGTGTTTTGGGGGATATCAAGTACTTTTTTACCTATTCACTGCAGAATTCCTCCACTACACCATTAGCATATGTATGAAATATTAATTTTTTATGAAAAAAAAACACATTAATGATGATCAAATTTAAATAGGAATTGTTTCTGGATATTGATATAGGTGTTAGATGCATAATTCTGCCATCTGCTGGTTAGCTGGTTTTTTTTTAGATAATATATTTTTAGCCTGGAAGTGTAATTACCATATGCATCCAGCAGAGATCCATTCATTTTTCTGGATGTGACTTCCTGCTCTTATAACAGCTTTTGTTATGAATATATATATATATATATATATATATATATATATATATATATATATATATATATATATATATATATATATATATATTTAAACATTTAAAATACATTAAATCAGTATTTTGTCAAAGTTTAGAATTATTTTTGTTGTTGTTTGGGGTCTTTGGAAGTATCTTGTTATTGCAATAATGCTAACTAAATTTGCAGTAATGCCAAATAAATTTGCAATAATGCCACATAAGTTACCACTAAAAGAAAATACTTGATTGCAATTACATATTATTTCAATAATCAAAATGTACAAAATTATTAACTTTAGAATAATAAATTAATTTTTAAAAAGTAAATAAAAACAAAAAACAAACAGCTATAGGCAGATATGAACAGGAGTGAAGAGTAAACACACCTGTGTGTCTGTGTGTGTTTGTGCGCACGTGCATGTGTGTGTGTGTGTGTGTGTAATCATGCTCATTCCACATTATTTTTTTCTCTAATGCCAGGCCTTCATTTATGTGTGAACATTTTTAGATTCATGCTGGAATTATTGGTTTTATTTCCCAATTTCTATAAAAATGCTCTCTTTTGCTGTCACACCTGTTTGGTTGTTTGTGTGTTTCTCTGTGTGTATGTGATCTGTGTGTGGTCATGTTCTTTCCATATTGCATTTGTGCTCTCATACCATACCCTCATTTGTGTGTGAAAATTTTTAGATTTATGCAGAAATTATTGATTTTATTTCCCAATTTCAATAAAAATGCTCTCTATTGCAGTCACACCTCTCTCTATCTGTGTGTGTATTTGTGTCTGTGTGTGTGTGGGCGCACATGTGTGAGAATTTTCAGATTTATGCAGGAATTATTGATTTTATTTGCCAATTTCAATAAAAATGCTTTCTATTGGAGTCACACCTGTGTGTGTGTCTGTGTGCGCGTGCACGTGTGTGTGCAAGTGATCATGTTCGTTCCACATTGCATTTGTGCTCTAGTACCAGGACTTCATCGCGGTATGGACATTTTAAGATTTATTCTGGATTTATTAATTCTTTTTGACAAATGAAAAATAAAAAACATTTTTTTTTTTTGATTTTCCCATTCATTTCAATGTGGGGTCATATTGACCCCGAAGACAAGAAGTGTAATTTTTTTTTTTACATGCCTATAGAACAACCGAATCAAGCCCAGTTTTTTTTTGTGTGTGTATAGATAGATAATGTAGGAAAATTCACAAAATCTTATTCCACTGAGATGAAGGGAACCATTTTTTTTTTTTACTAAGGAAAAGTCGATTGGGGACCCCAGTATATAGACCCCAGTATAGACCCCCATATAGACCCCAGTACCAAATTGAGGGTTTTGTCTTTCAAATGGATTGTATAGGAAATCGTACTGTTTTGTAAATAAACTAAATGGGTGTTATGTAGTATTTAACCTATACACTGTGCCTCTGATGTCTACATAGGCAACATCTTAACTAAGATGGACCCTTGTGAGTGACTGATCTGAAACGCTCGAGAAAAGCAGGAACTCTCATAAATAGTGCTCTACGTGCAAAGTAATTTTTGTTAATTACATATGAATTACATACATTTTTAATTGACATTTCTAAAGTTTTGAACGCACATATACAATGCCTTAACACTTAAACACATATCTCGGGTCTTTATCATTGACATCATTCACTGTCCTTCTCCTCAGTAGTTAGACATCAACCTTCTTAGTATTCCTCAATCTGTTCATTGTAATGTCAATTGAACATTTCTTGTCAACATTACAAGAAAAAAAAAAAAATATATATATATATATAAAAGATTGTCTGTTTTCTAATTATTTTTTTGGTAAAAATTGTATAGAGTATGTAATTGGCTCATTTTTTTTTTTTTTTGTGCAACAATAATTGAATCTACGATGACTCAATAAATGCAATTCAATATTTATTCCTCAAAGTGGCAATGTCTGATACACAATTGATGGCGTGATTTTTCACTCATAGTTAACACAGGCATAACACTAAAGTATACACAAGAATCATCAGCAAAACTTAAAATGGCTCAGCAATTCACTGTAGAGCTAGTACTGTACGCAATCAAATATTAGTGTCACTGTCACTTGATGGTGGATCTGGTGAAGAAGCTGTCAGAGATCAAAATATTGATTTTGAAGACCTTGAAAACGATAGTTTTGAGAATATGGTTGAGTTTGTGAATATGAGCCAGATGTTGACAGGAAATGAGCTCTGACGATGACAGTGATGATGATGATGATGATGATGATGATGATGATGATGATGATGATGATGATGATGATGATGGAAAAAAGCATCTGCTCAAATTGAACCCTTTCAAGTTTCCAAAAGGTTATGTAATATGCTTTATTTTATTATTTTGTAACCGTTATTAAAATATCAGGAGAGGGTTTTTTTTTTTTTTTACTATTGCAGCATTGCATTTTAGAGCCATCCGTGTTAGATATCTGGGTCATTAAAGACCCAAAAATGTAATAATTTGTGAAACATTCATTTATTTAATGGTTGTCTGCATAATCACAAGTGTTCATGTTTCCTACTTTCCATTTCATAATTAGTTATATGTTGAAAATGAAAATGTACACCGATTTTATAATGTATTTAAAAACATGAATCTGGAGAAGTAGAATGTGTGATATATTATTCTCTTATTGTTGTTCAAATACTGCTTGTTAAAATGAATGAGGTGCCGTCACTATATTGCAGTAAGAAAATGAACAAGGCCGGCCTCTCATGTGTGGTGATGAAATTAGCCATTTAACAGTAGACTACACACAGACTACAGAAATAGATGGGAATTTGCCATATCAAGACATTGTGTGAATCATTTAGCTACTTGAACAGGTGGTCTTCATACATACTTTAAAATATGAAATATTCACAGCTGCCAAAAAAAACCAAGCACTTATCATTTTGTTTCCACCAACTGAAGTATGTTGCTCATTAGTATTATTTCACACCATATGGTTTAATTTGGATGATTAATATCGCTGTCTGATTCCAGCATTGTTTCATTGATTTAATGACAAGTGGGTGACTTTTTAAAGTAACTTTACAGTTACCAAAAGAGAAAGAGAGGATTATGGGAATGTTCCCACCATTCCTCTCCGTTCTGACTTTCAAAAATTTAAGGCGTTCCTTCTTATACTGACACTGACACATCATGCTGAAGATTGCCTCACTTACATACAGATAATCATGTAAAGTTTTTCATAGTCATGTAAAAAAAAAAAAAAAAAAAATTATATATATATATATAGAGTCCAACTTAAGTTCAGTGATGGTTCATTTTTGTTAATATATATATATATATATATATATATATATATATATATATATATATATACAGTGGTAATATGTACGCAGTAATTTATAATGAATGTTCCTGGGAGATCTGTAGTTGCGCTGGATGTGGAAGCGCGCAAAAGTTCCAGAAATGTACAAAAAGTGGCCTGGCCTTGAATGACAAGGTAAGGGAAATAAGAATAAATCAAAATTAAAAAACCAAGACTAGGTTGACCATGTGATTTCCTGCTGTGTGACACCGGATTATCAGCAAACTGCTAAGAGAACTGCTAGCTGGCTACTCAAGAAAATATAAGACTTGCTAGACCAACTTTTAGCTACCAAGCAACCTTTCCACAAGGATAGATTGATTTTATTTTTGTGACTTGTGCATATGTTGATGAGAAATGACGCAGAGTAGGCTGTGTGTGTGTGTGTGTGTGTGTGTGTGTGTGTGTGTGTGTGTGTGTGTGTGTTGTAGTAGTAAAGAGAGAGAATGGGAGAAGGAAGTGTGTGTGAGGTGGACCTGGTCACCACAGACCCAAATCTTCTCAGCTGTTGCTACTGTCATATGCTGCACTGTATCTTCATGTGGCACATTATGTTTGGCACATTGTATGGGTCACTGTATCATAACAAGGTAATACAATGTGTAATCAAGTGATGACTGATTAGCAGTAATGTAAATGCTAAACGTCCTAATACCTGGTGTTGATACTACAACAATGCAAAGTATTTGCTCTTAACGTTGCAGTTCTCTTACGAGAGGTTCTCTCGTATTGCGTAAGTTTAGCTTACGCTACGGGAAAGATTCATCTTCTCGAGATACTGAAGCCAAAAAATTATCCTTAATTTTGTATAACTTGTCAACGCAGTGCAGCAGCTAGCAGACCTAGAGCAGGCCATCTCGCGTGCTCATTGGCTGCCCTGCGGGCAACTGCTGCAGCCTACCAGTGCGCCCGGCGTGACGTCACGCCCAATGAAGGGCGCCCGCGCCTTTATAGCGTCACAGCCCACCAGATAGGCGTGGCTTAGCGTATAAAATAGGGGCTGTAGGCTGAATTCTCTGATTTTTCGACTCTTCAGCGAGCTCTTCGCATCGCTGGATTTGAGAGAAGCCACCGCCGCCGTCGAACAGCGAACAGCCAGCTTAGGACAGCGCAGAGGAAGCCGGCCGTCTTCGCCACCTTCAGCCATCCGTGCGAGCTACGCTATCCGGCGACGTATCCTTTTTTGCAAATCATTCTAAAAGAGCAGCGAGCGTCTTTTTAAAGATGCCTCGCACTTCCTGCGGCTCGTGTAAAGCCCCACTCAGCGCCGGAGACCGCCACCTGATCTGCGCTCTCTGCCTGGGCCTGGAACACGCAGAGCTCGCCCTCGCGTCCGGGGGCTGCGAGCTCTGTGAGGAGCTTCCGCTGTCGACCCTGCGGGCTCGACTCGAAGCGTTCAACACCACAGC
This sequence comes from Siphateles boraxobius, assembly GCF_051911475.1. Lineage (NCBI taxonomy): Eukaryota > Metazoa > Chordata > Actinopteri > Cypriniformes > Leuciscidae > Siphateles > Siphateles boraxobius. The sequence continues at coordinate 7,533,874 of NW_027508810.1, forward strand.
AGTCACTCCGCCTCCTGTGGGACCGCGCAGAAAGAAGCGCCGTTCCCTGACACAGCCGGAACCTGTGGCCACAGCGACGCGCTCGCCGGAGAACCTCCCTCGAGCCTCGCTCTCGCCTTCCCCACCTCTCCTCACTGACGCGCAGCTGCCGCTTGCGAGCCTCACTGCCGTCACTTCGGAGGATGAGTCCGTGGGACACGCCACAAAAGACTGCTGCTCTATCCTGGCATCAGACAGCGAGGAATGGTCGCTTCACTCCGCCTCCTCGTCAATCCAGGAATCTGCCTGTACCCGCGCTGGAGCTGACGCGGAACTTATGCGCCTGCTGACGCAAGCTGTCGACCGTCTCGGGCTCGAGTGGTCGCTGCCGAAGGAACCCGCGCCGAACAGGCTCGACGGCTGCTTCCTTCAAAGTCGCCGCCGCGCAGTTTCAGAAACCAGGCCCGCTCCATTCCTGCCGGAACTTCATGCGGAGCTGACGAAGTCGTGGAATTCACCTTTTTCTGCTAGACTTCAGTCACAGGCCTCCGCGTCGCTCTCCCGATTGGACAGCGCCGCCGAGAAAGGGTACACAGCGATTCCCCCTGTGGAAGAGGCGGTCGCAGCGCACCTTTACCCGCCCTCCGCGAGATGGCGGTCACGGTCAGCCCTCCCGTCTAAAGCCTGCAGAGCCACTTCCGCCTTGGTCGGCCGCGCTTATGCCGCCTCCGGCCAGGCCGCGTCTGCTCTACACTCGATGGCTGTGCTTCAGATCCTGCAAGCCGACCTCCTCCGTGAATGGGATGAGAAGGGCCGGGACCCAGCTGCGGTTACGGATTTGAGAAGCGCGACGGATCTTTCTCTCCGCGCCACCAAAGCTGCAGCCCAGGCCATCGGACGAGCCATGGCCGCGTTAACCGTGACGGAGAGGCACCTCTGGTTAACGCTCGCGGATATGAGGGAAACTGAGCGAGCCACCTTTCTGAACGCGCCGCTTTCCCCCACTGGTCTCTTCGGCCCAGCGGTGAACGGGATTGTTGACCGCTTCTCTATGGTGCAAAAGACCACGCAGGCCATGAACCTCTTCCTGCCGCGACGCTCGAGTTCCGCCACAGGCCGCTCTCGCGAGAGACAAAGCCAGCCTCCTGTGCGAACCAGCACCCAGCGTCCAGCACAGCCTCAGCATCAGCCTTCGCAGCGACGTCAGGGCGGCCGCCCTAGATCGCGCTCAGACAGCCGTCGCAGACCGCCGCCCCCCAGAGGGCCTCGGCAAAGGCTCACGCTGAAGTCTGAGCACGCGAAGCCCTCCTAACAGCGGGAGAGAAAAGACGCGCGTGTCCCGCTGCGGCCGGACCGCCGTCAAAGTTCATTTCCCTGTCAGTCCCCTTCGAACAGGCTACTGCAGTGGTTCAACTAGCAGCCAACGAGCCGGTTTATTCACCCTCTCGCCTGCACACAAACGCCGTTTTCACGGCGACTCAGAGAAATCTCAAAAAGAGTATAATGTCTGGTCCGGCTCACGCCGTCAGTGTTTTAAGTGTAGTGAATGTGCCCACGCCCCAGTGTTCACTCCTACACATAAGCACTCAAAATCCCGTGTCACTCACAGAGCACACTCTCATAAAGCGCAGAAAAGCCGCTCGAGTGTTGAATGTAAGAAATGTGTCCACAGGTCTGTGCCCACTATCTGCCCGCTCTGTTACACGATCAAAGAAGCTTATGAACGTAAGTCTCGTGCCCGCCAGAGAGCGCTCACGCTTGCTAACACAAACCTTCCCCCGGGTCCCGCCTGTGCGTTTAAGTGTTATCACGAAACACAGGGCGTTAATAAAACGCTCCCCATCTACTATGATCGGGGCGTCAGATACAGTTGTAAGTCTCGTGCCCGCATGCGCGCGCTCACGCTTACAGAGAGCTCTCCCGCCCAGAGCGCTGCTCGCGCGTCAAAGTGTGGCAAAAGTATGTTCCCCATCCCTTATGATCGGGACATCTCACATAAGTCAGCCGGTCTCGGCTGTCAGCGAGCGGCCATTGCCCAGAACCGAGAGCGCGCGCGCCGCGCTCTCGGCTCCGGTTCAGTTTCACAAGCCCGCAAATGGTGGCGGTCTTAACCCGGAGGCCATTCGCCCCCTGGCGGCTCACATAGCTGCGTGGGAAACTATCCCAGGGATTTCAGAATGGGTGTTGAGCACAATAAAGCAGAGCTATGCACTTCAATTCGTTCGCCGTCCTCCGCGCTTTCAAGCCCGGACCGCGACGATAGTGAATGCGGAAGTAGCACACCTACTTCACGCAGAAATAGCAAAGCTGCTGTGCAAAGGGGCTATAGAAAAGGTGCCGCCTTCTCTGAGCGAGTCAGGCTTTTACAGCCGATATTTTCTCGTACCCAAGAAGGACGGAGCCTTCAGACCTATCCTAGATCTGAGATATTTGAACAAATTGCTTGTAAAAAGACCGTTCAAAATGCTTACGACCAGAAAAATCCTCGCGCACGTTCGCCCGAGGGACTGGTTTATTTCTCTAGATCTGAAGGATGCCTATTTTCAGATTCAGATAGTACCCCGTCACAGGCAATTTTTGAGATTCGCCTTCGACGGTCAGGCATAGCAATACACCGTCCTGCCGTTCGGCCTGTCCCTAGCACCCCGTACATTTACAAAGTGCATGGACGCGGCGCTCGCCCCCCTGAGAAGTCAGGGGCTGCGCATAATGAACTATCTGGACGATTGGCTGATATTGGCACAGTCAGAGACAGAACTTCTATCTCACAGAACAGTGCTTCTCAGTCATCTGGAAAGCTTGGGTCTCACGGTCAACTGGACCAAGAGCTCATTACTGCCCAGCCAGTCAATTTCCTTTTTAGGAATAGAACTGGACTCGGTGACCATGACGGCTCGTTTATCGACACAGCGCGCGCGCCGTGTTCGCCACCTAGCCGCATCTTTCCAGAAGGGCAGCTTTCTCCCTTTGAAAACATTTCAAAGGATGTTGGGCTGTATGGCATCAGCTGCAGCGGTGCTCCAGCTGGGCCTACTGCGCATGCGCCCACCAACGCTGGTTGAACGCTCGCGCGCCTCGCCGAGCCTGGGTGTCTGGCGGCCAGAAAATCAGAGTGACTCAGACCTGCATAACAGCTCTGCAGCCCTGGTTAGTGGCCGATTGGTACCAGCATGGAGTAATGATGGGAACCATCTCTTATCGGAAGGTCATCTCGACAGACGCGTCCAACTCGGGTTGGGGCGCGCTGTTCAAGGGCAGACCGGCCTTTGGCCAGTGGTCAGACCAGGAGAAGGGTTTTCACATAAACTGTCTGGAAATGATAGCGGTCGAGAACGCGCTGAAGTGCTTCCTCCCGTTTATACAGGACCAGCATGTTCTTGTCCGCTCGGACAACACATCTGTGGTATCCTATGTAAACCGTCAGGGCGGTGTCAGATCCAGAAATCTCTGCAATCTGACGGAACGCCTCCTTATTTGGTCACAGACGAACCTGCGCTTGCTGAGGGCGGCGCATGTGCCTGGCCATTTGAACGACGGCCCAGACAGACTGTCCAGGGACAATGTTCCCCCAGGGGAATGGTCCCTGCACCCCCAAACGGTCCAGAAACTGTGGCGCCTATTCGGCAGAGCGGAAGTCGACCTGTTTGCGTCAAAAGACAACGCTCAATGCCCGATGTTCTTCTCGAAGGACGAGGACGCGCTGGCCCAGGTTTGGCCCAGCCTCCCGCTATATGCTTTCCCTCCGGTCTCTCTGTTGCCACAGGTGATCAAGAGGATCAGGGAAACGCGCCACTCGGTGCTCCTCATAGCCCCGCGTTGGGAGAATCAGACTTGGTTCCCGGAACTGGCACGGCTGTCACATACAGCTCCGTGGCCGATTCCGGTGAGGGCAGATCTCCTCTCTCAAGCTCGCGGCACGATCTGGCATCCCCATCCAGAGCGCTGGTCTCTGCATGCATGGTTGATCAACGGGTACTCGTTGCCCTGCCAGAAGGAGTGATGAACACGATCACGCAGTCTAGAGCCCCTTCCACGAGAAGGCTCTACGCGTCTAAATGGTCGGTGTTCTCTGGATGGTGCACCGACAGAGGTCTGGACCCGCGGACATGCGGGGTGGCGCATCTGCTCACTTTCCTACAAGAGCTGTTGGATAAGGGAAGATCCCCATCCACACTCAAAGTTTACGTGGCGGCCGTAGCAGCATTCGCGGAATCGACGCACGGCCAGTCACTGGGAAGACATGAGTTGGTCATCCGCTTCCTTAGAGGAGCTAGAAGGATGAATCCGCCGCGCCCCCCGTCGGTTCCCATGTGGGATCTTTCACTGGTCCTCGAGGCCCTGAAAGCTTTTCCATTTGAACCACTAGACTCCGTGGAGTTGAAATATCTATCACTAAAAGCCGTTTTTCTGACTGCACTGTCGTCAGTAAAACGTGTAGGGGATCTGCACGCGCTGTCTGTCAGCGCGTCGTGTCTTGAGTTCGGACCAAATGACTCTAAAGTCATCCTCAGACCTAGACATGGTTATGTCCCTAAAGTGATGGGCACTCCATTCAGAGCGCAAGTTATTTCGCTGTCAGCTCTGCCAGCATCTGACAGCGAAAGTGATGTGAATCTCCTCTGCCCTGTCAGAGCGCTGAGGTGTTACATTACGCGCTCCGCCTCCTTCAGGCGTTCGGAACAGCTTTTCGTTTCGTTTGGTGGGCGCGCCAAGGGGCTCGCCTCCTCGAAACAGAGCCTGTCCAGATGGATAGTGGACGCTATAGCGGCAGCTTACGCGTCAAAAGGCCTGCAATGCCCTCTGGGCATCAGGGCTCATTCCACGAGAGGTGTGGCCTCGTTGTGGGCATGGTCCAGTGGAATTTCTATCCATGACATATGTGTAGCGGCGGGCTGGAGCTCCCCGTCTACCTTTGTCAGGTTTTATAACCTAGAAGTTCCTGCCTTGCAGGCTAAACTGTTGTCAGTCTGAAAAGAGGTGTATTCTGCCCAGATCTCCTGCTCAGATCACGTTCATGACTCAGCTCTCCTGGTTGAGCTGCACTAAGTAGGGTATGTGCCATATGACTATACAGACCGGCGCGCTGCTCTGTATTCCCTATGTGTGCTTATGTACAAGTGATGGCCCGCGTGGCTGGCCGCCTTATTTTTTCCACTTATGGGGTTCCCCTTAAGCTCGGGGTCTCATGTGGATGCTTGGCGCGCACGGCGTTGACAAAGTGTTCCCGTAGCGTAAGCTAAACTTACGCAATACGAGAGAACCTCTCGTAAGAGAACGATACTCGGTTACTAACGTAACCTCGGTTCTCTCTAGAGAGGGAACGAGTATTGCGTAACCGGCCGTGCTCACGCCACGAGCGACTTCGCTTCAGTCGTCAAAAAAACAGAGAATTCAGCCTACAGCCCCTATTTTATACGCTAAGCCACGCCTATCTGGTGGGCTGTGACGCTATAAAGGCGCGGGCGCCCTTCATTGGGCGTGACGTCACGCCGGGCGCACTGGTAGGCTGCAGCAGTTGCCCGCAGGGCAGCCAATGAGCAAGCGAGATGGCCTGCTCTAGGTCTGCTAGCTGCTGCACTGCGTTGACAAGTTATACAAAATTAAGGATAATTTTTTGGCTTCAGTATCTCGAGAAGATGAATCTTTCCCGTAGCGTAAGCTAAACTTACGCAATACTCGTTCCCTCTCTAGAGAGAACCGAGGTTACGTTAGTAACCGAGTATCGTTTTTCACATATCATGTAATACTCAATTTCTCCATTTCTTTGCACAAAACTCTCCAGAAAGTGCCATTTAATGTTTTTTTTTATTTTTATTATTATTATTCCCGAGGGGCATACCCCCGGACCCCCCAAGGGACAGCACCCCCACATAATAAATCCCAATTTAACCCCCGTATTTATGAGTATACCCCGTATTTATGATATATATATATATATATATATATATATATATATATATATGTATATATATATATATATATATATATATATATATATATATATATATATAGCCGCTCTGGAGAGAACAGTGATGTCATTTTCCAGCTCAGTTCAGTTCTCATATAATGGTGACAATGCAGGCAGATCAACAATATTGTTGAATATTACATATGAAATGAATTGCTATGAACTATTATGAAATAACTAAATTAATTAAAATTAACAAACAATTAAATTAAACAAAAATATACAAGCTGAATGAAATTTAATATAACAAAGCAGCCAATCTACTTGTGATTCTTTTTTAAAGAATTAATATATACACGGTGTGGTTCAAAAGTTCGAGATCATATTACATTTGGAATTATTATTATTATTAAGGTAATTTATTAATGGATGAATAAAGTGGAATTTAAATGGAAACAATTTAAAAAACAAAGCAGCTAATTGTAAGAAAGTGAGAAAAAATGAAAGAAACAAAACAAAGCCACATATAAGATCACAATTATGAGCAATATAGTCACAATTGTGAGATATGGAGTCCCAATTACAAGAAATTAAGTTGCAATATAAACATATTTTCTCTTTTTAAAGTAAACAGCATCAATAGTTTCATGATTTTGAAAATAATAAGACAAAATTTCATGAAAGTCACTAATAAAATCAGCATGTTTTTTTTTTATCTTTGTAAAAAAGTTCACACTTTCTTCCGTTGAAATGCAAGATGCTGTTTGGTTCTGCTGGTTCCCGAGATCTTCAGGTTTTGTTCATGTCAGCTGGAGTGCTTCTGTCATAAAATAAACCCACAATCCCTCATGCTACTCTCTCATGGAAACAATTCATGTGCTTATTAACTTTTTTTTCTCAGAATTGACTTTACCCTTTACAATAGCCTTAATCAGAAGCAAATATATATTTTTAGAACACTGCAAAACAAATGCATTTGACTTTATTACCACCGTTTTGTGAAAATGCAAACATAGGTAATTTTATATATAGTGACAACTGCGTTCACAAAAAAAAAAAAAAAAACTCTTACCCAGTGATTCAGAAGTCTTCCAGCCTATTTCAATTGCTCAACAGAGCAGAGAGATTTTTCTTTTCTTTCTGAGCCCTCCCTATGAAATGAAACATTCATATCCGCTACATATTTCTTCATGCATGTCACTTTTTGGAAGACAGGCAGCTCTCCCACAGTGCGGGAGTCTGCCACCAAATGCATCTGCATTCCCCCCCTCCCCAGTCTTCTCAAAGCATATTAGATGATATTACTTCTCAAGGATGTCCTCGATACAGCGCTTATCACCATGGGGACTGTAATGGGGGGAGATAATGAGACCTGATTTATATTTCAAAGACTCTCCAGCGAGAAACTGATAAGAGACCTTGATAAAGGAGAATGATTCTGGGGAGGGAGGATTGAATATACAGGGGAAGGTTGAAGATCATAGAGGGGTGACGTGGTGAAATAAAGTGAAAGATTACCTCTAACCTGTCGAGACGCCATAGATCCACTGTCTAACAGCATTATGACAAAGAGGTAATTGCGGTAACACGATGGTCTGCAGGAAAAGTTGGGCTCTATAGTGGTCAAACGATTGGCTCCCGTAATGATGATTCGTGTAATTATTGGTAAATGAGTTTTCTCTCCTTCTAAAGAAGACTATTTGCAGGAAATGAAGAGAGGGAGTACAAGAGTCCATTTTATTGAATCCCAATGGTCGTCAACAGCTGCACTAAAAGAGGACGCTTGAAATATTTGATGGACTTCGGGGTATAGGACCTGCCTGCTTAAATGGCATAAAACATTTTTTTTATGAAAATCATTATTAAGTCATGAAATGTAAGTCGTAATTTATGGACTATCTTCTCCTCCAGTGAGCTGTCAACCACCATGGATCTTTGGGTCTGTTTGCCGATTTTGAGAACCACTGACAGAAAGGTCTAAGTATATTTGTACTATACAGTACATGTACTCAACCTTTTGATCGAGATTGAGGCCCTATTAAAAAGTATGATTAAGTATTCTAAGTATACTTGTTTTTTAAAGTTGTGTTTACTCGTTTGATTGAGTAGTCTATTAAATACTGTTTTCACATAGTTGTACATACTGTCTTATAAACTTATATTGTTTGAAAATATTGATTTATAAAGAAAACCGATTCGTTCCTTATTCTGAGTATCTGATTTTTTGTGTTGGCTAGTCCACTGGTAGTGTACATAGGGATATCCTTTAAATCTACCTTACTCTTTCCCCGCCACTGACTGACTATTGCACATCTTCTGAAATACAGAATACATAATCTCAGGATCAAAATACACGTGATGAAGAAGCAGAAACAAGTGATAGAAGATTGCTTACAACACAATCATCAAACATCAAACAGGATATAAATCAAAATGGCATATTGTCCCTGTCACATAAGTGCACTTTCATAAACAAACAAAAAAATACTATGAGTATTAAAATATTAAACTACTTGTTTACTTATAAGTTCGCTTGTAGTACAGATGCAGTTCAAATAAGAAACATAGTTGGAAACTAGTTGAGCACTGAATGTTTACAAGTGTTACACTTTATTGTACACTTAAAAGTATACTTTTATAAACTAAAAAGTGGCCCAATTTAGTCCCAAACATTATTGACATAGTACACTTTTTACACAAGTTTACTTAAACAATATGCTTGAACATTAGTTAAGCATAATCAGAAAATGAACTTGAAGTATGCTTCTTTTTAGTAAGTGTACCCACTTTTCCTTGTGGCAGAGAGTCAGAGTAATTCTTGCCATTCAATTTTGGTCACACTATAGATCAGGGTCCAACTCTCACTATTAACTTCCTGTTAACTACAGTATTTGCATCAATAAGCTAATAATTACTGCTTATTAATAGTTATTAAGGTAGTAGTTAAGTTTAGGTATTGTGTAGGGATGTAATATGGTCATGGAGAATAAGGCAATAATATGTGCTTTATAAATACTAATATACAGCCAATATCTTAGTAATGCACATGCTAATAAGCAACTAGTTAATAGTGACAATTGGACCCTTAACTACAGTGTTACCTAGATTGTATATCTGGAAGTGAGGCGTACTCGCATTCTGTTTTATTTTCTGAATCACATATATAAGATTAAATGTAGGATGGTTTCTACACAACATTTTATAAATGAGGCACCAGATTTGTGAATTAATCATTTAGACTGATTTTATGCCTAGGATATTTTTTTTTTTTCATTGACTGTTTATGACTGTGCCTATAGGAGAACAAGAAGATTTCCAGTGAACAAAGACTTAAATTTCAGTCTATTGTTCACATAAACTACTTGAAATATGGTTTGAGTTGTATGAACTATACCTGAATGATACATTTATTTATTAATTTTTCTTCTCATTTTGGAGCTTCGCAGACCCAATCCTAATTTTCCTAAAATGTGGCATTTAAAATATTCTCCAAAAAGCCATCTTTTGTGTTTCACAGAAGAAAAGAAAGTAATTTTGATTTGGAACGAATAGCTGGAGTAAATAATAACAGGTTTGAACTAATTCCTTTAAGATCATTGTAGGCAAATAAGCCGCAACTGAGAAATCCACTTGTGTAGTTGAAAAACTGTGACACCAACCTCAGGCGACACCAACAACCAATTATGCGGTCCTGAGCAGCCAGAATTGTGATAACATAATAACCTATTGTGTGTTTCAGAAAAATGAGAATCCCATGGATAGAACTATGAATGGCCCGTACAATAGTCTAGGCCTAGCAAATCCATGCTCCGAATTCGAATTGTGCTTTGTCTAATTGTACATCACAGTCGAAGCCTTATATACCTGAGCTCTGCAGAATTGTCTATTGCTAAACTCTCAAGACCATTGAAATGACAGCATGCAAGAGTAACATAAAGCGATTTCCAGAGCGCGCTGCAATTTTCTGCTCAATATTTTATTATTGTCATTGTTCTCCAGCAGAAAAAATCAGCATAATACTCCAATGAATGAGCTTCCAAAGTGGATATCCCTCTTACATTACAACAGAATTGCCTCATCTAAAACTTAAAAGTTTTCAAATGTTTTAAATTTACAAAACTCCAAGCTAACCAATGCATGATTGGGAAATAGCTGCTTTGAAATGGTTTCACACTTTGATTTCATTAAGTCTTACAAAATGTAATATTTGATCATAAAATCAGATCAGTTTTGATCATTTGATCAGTTTTATTTCCCTCTAAAATGCCAATTCAAACTTCTAAGAGAAACTCATATAGCATCAAATCACCTCACACTTTGTCTTTAATAGTATTAATTAAGTCACTTTTAAGTCTGCATTTGCAACTAGACATACATTAAAAAAACAAGTATGTTTTCAATTGGTTTCTAAACATTTAAGAACAGCATAGCAGGTAAAGATTCTGCACGTACAAATGCAGTGTGATCTGTTTAGTAAGCAATCTGATCTAAAACACCTTTTCCCATCAAGCAATGCAATCTGGCCCCATTCTGTCACCTCCACCGTAAACTACTTCAACACAACACAACACCCACATCTTGCACCCACTAAGCCACATTTTGAAATGTTGCAGTAACATAACGGTCCAAACAAAACACCTATGATCATACGAACAAACATGGGATAAAGAAAGGTCAAACAATCTGGTAAACACTTTCCTCACATCACACAAAACCAGGGTTGGGCTGCATTCAGAACTAAACTGAGAATGAGAAATTCCAATTCAGTTCCAGAATTTGAATCGAGGTTGCAAACATTATGCAAAATTGCAATTCAAATTTGAATGTGAGGAAGTAGAATCGAAATGAAATTATTTGAATGTTGGCTTGACAAAATCTTGTTTGGAAGATTAGCTTTTTTTAAGTATTTGAATATGTAGTTTGAAGGTTTATAGGCCTTATGGACAAATGGACAGGACATGATTTCATCATTTTTAATAAATTAGATTTGAGATGATTTTATTTTAATAATTATTCCTGCGTTGTGGCCATTTCAATTTAAAACCTCAAATTAATGATTTGAAAATGTACGCAACACTGCACATGATATGCTAAATATTTTGTTTTCCACGCCTTTCTATTTTGTGGCTATGTTGTACTAATTAATTTCATCATTTTAATTATGTTAAGTTATGCCATGATTTAAACCAAGCTAACAAAAGGAAGATTCTCAAACATTGGATAACCTTCTGGCAAGGTTCTCTCAAAGTTATGAACAGACGTCCAAAAAAAAAAAACATTAATACAATGTAAATAAAAGTTATTCTATCTTTAATAATGTTCTCAAAACGTTAGCACAACATGTTATTTATACACATTATTCATGGACCCTTTTTCTGACACATTTTAGTTGGATGTTCATCTAATATTTTCCAAATGTTTCTTCATAGTTTCAGTTGGTTCTGTCACAATGTCAATTTGTTTTGATTTCTGTTCTTGTCTGTGTTTAGTTAATCTGTCAATTAGTTCAGTTCTATCTTCATCCATCCCTGCCTGTTTGTTTCTATAGTTTCTGATTGATTATTAGTTCAGTTCAGGTGTGTCGTGTTAATTTGCTCTTCAGTTCTGTCTATTTAAACCCCGTGTTCTGTCTTGTTCTTTGTCAGATCTGAACGTTGCATGTAGTTGGTTGTTTTGTTCCTTTTCCTGTCCCTCTTCCTGTTCCTCTTCCTCTTCCTCTTCCTCTTCCTGTTCCTGAGTATCCATTTGGTAAAGATTTGAATTTGTTTTTGTTTAATAAAGACTGCTGCTCTTAGATAATGGAACACCCATTGTAACAGGTTCAGAATCAGAGTATATTTAAAGTAACATTCCTATAATGTTTGCAAAATAATACAATCAAACATTTTCATAGTATGTTTTTCTAATGTTCATATAAAAAATAAAATACAATTAAAACATTTAAAAGACTAGACATTTGAATGTTCTGAGAACATTTAAAAATAGAATCACCATGAATTCAAAATAAACAAATCTAGTTTTGTTTTGGTTGCTTTGTTTTTGTTTGTTTTTTGAATATTGCGGTATTTATTCTAATTAATTTGTTTGTGCATGTCATTATTGTATACTACTGTGAAATGTGCCCTTGTAATATTTAATTAAAATAACTCCATAATGCAGCAACATCTCTTCTTTTCTCTGATGACATGTTTACTGGTACGAGGGACAACCCGTTACTCACAAGAGATCCACCAATAGCAAACCACAACCATCCAATCAATTCTCCATGGAGAAAATCAAGTTTTGCCCTACATTTGTCATGTGTTCCAGAAGCCGTTTCACTCAGATATACATCACAATAAGAAAGAAAATATTATTGAAACTTCAGTTTTATGCCAATTTAAATGGGGACATTAGCAAAATATGTTCTTATAACGTACATTTGTTAGCTGGGAACAACTTGGTACGATGTGGCCACAATTTAACTAAAACGAGGTAACACATTTGTTTTGTTTTGTGCAGGGCTCTGTAACAAGGAACTAATTTTTCAATTCAGAATTTTTAACAACTCTGCACAATGCGCAAACCAAAAAGAGTCTCAACTCGCATCTGCACGTGGCTCGCCAAATGGACGCCATTTTTCGGGGCTGTCTTGTCCTGTCCATTTGACTGATGAGGCTGAAGTTGGTATCAATATTCTTGCAAAGAGAAGCAGAGTAGAGGCCCAAACGCTGATCAAATATGTATGGTTGAGTCTGGCTGCTTTCCCATCAAATCAACCTAATGTGGACTCAATGTGATTGATAAATTGTGATGAGATCACGCCCTTGGCAGAGAGTGGCACAGCGGCGCTGACAACATAGCGCCACAGACAGTGGTATTCTTCCGTGCCCGCCGCACTGACTGATGAGGCAGTCTGGGCACATTTCAGAGGAACTCATTGGAGACACTGCAGCAGGTCAGCTCATGGTTATTTCCATGTGGTGAAACACTGTAGGTGCTTGTTATGGTGGAGGAATGACATGCAAATTCATTTTGGCAAGCTGCGTCAGTGCTCATTCCTGCCCAGAATTGTTTCGCAGGGTGGAAATTGTTACACAAGCTATTTTCCAGGCATCATCAAAAGTCACCTTATAAACAAGAATACCCCTTCTTTACTTCCTCCAAAGTATAACCAGAGAGCCTGGCCCTGAGGTGAGCAAATGCCAGATGAATTATCACAGAGTCTGGTCATATCTACGTCATGCTGCTTCACACAGTGGCCTTCGAGTAGGTGATTGACGGGATCCACCCAGAAGCTTGGAATGCTGCATTGACTCTTCTAGAGGTGACAGATCTGTCCCCATCCTGCATACTGTGACGGCTTTAACACCATACGCACAGAACAATGGGGCAAAGGCGTTTGAAGGGTCATTAAAGAGGCAGAGTAACATTTTCAACAACAGATTTGACTAAATATATTTTGTCAATTTTGCTGATTTTGTTGCAATTGTGGATGCTGGCATATACATTTAGTGCAATTAAATGATTTTAAAGGGATAGTTAACCCAAAATAGAAAATTAGCCCATGATTTACTCACCCCATCCTAGGTGTTTATAACATACTTCTTTCAGACGAATACAATCGGAGTTATATTAAAACATGTCCTGTCTCTTCCAAGCTTTATAATGAGAGTGAATGAGAGTGCAAGGAAAATACCCATATTTAAAACTTTATAAACTATAATCATAGCTTCCGAAAGACGGCCATATGCATTGATTTACGGTGGAAGAACCCTTGATCCGACGCTCAACGCAATGACAAACTCAGAAGCTCAGAGAAAAGAGCAAAACATAACTCCGGTCTCAAATTAGTTTAGATTATAAAGTTATAAATATGGGTATTTTTCTTACAAAAACCCATTGGTTCACTTCAGAAGGCCTTTATTAACCCCCGGAGCCGTGTGGAGCACTTTTATCATGGATGGAAGCAATTTTTTGGGCTTTAAATTTTCTACAGCCATTCACTCCCATTATAAAGCTTGGGCGAGCCAGGGCATTTAAAAAATATATATATAACTCTGACTGTATTTCTTCTGAAAGAAGAATGTCATATACACCTATGATAACTTGAAGGTGAGTAAATCATGGGGCAATTTTTATTTTTGGGTGAACTTTAATGTTGCTAAAGTGATTATAGAAAGCACACGTACATCTGCAAGAAGTCTGTTAAACATCTAATAGGCGTCTTTAAGATGTCAGTTTTACATACATTCTAAATCATAAACATCTTAAAGACATTTTCTTAACGTCTATTTGGCATCTGACTGGAAACGTCTTATTGACGTATTGCAGATGAGAAAACACTGTCAAAAAATGTCTTCCAGATGTAAACCGGCACATCAAATAGACGTCTCCATGATGTTGTGTGCTATCAGGGGAGAGCTAAATATTTTCAGCCCTTTAAAATCATAGAAGTCAATGTTACCATCCATTAGTTTTTATTTGTAGGAGAAAGCGATGGACAGCGATGGACAGCAACTTTGCCGGCGGGACATCACGTCTCTCATTCACTCCTTCAGAGAAAGAGGGTTACATTAGTAACCGAGACTTTCCCTTTCAGTTGCTCAAATTCGACGTAACAACGTAATTGGGATCCCATGGAAAACGCTACGGTTGCTGCCACATCCAGCGCCCTACGGAAGACTCTCAGACCCCCATCTGGCTGGGGCGGAAGACCTGCGTAGAGGGAGTTCACTGCCGTTCCGTTATACCGAACACAGTGGAACTCTTTGGATAACACTGGGAAAGCGTGCCTTTCCAGGGGAGAGGGATGCTGCGGAAGCCACATCCTGCCACGAAGGGAGGTATCATGTGGAGAATACACATATGGACCGGCTGGAGGGCAGTGCAACATATGGAATGTCACTGGGGTGTGTCTGAGCGTGCTCACGCAGTTCAACACTAACTGGACGTGGGCCTCAGTGAGGCGCGCTGTCATTTTGATCGAGTCCAACTCCATACCCAGAAAAGAGATCCTCTGCCCGGGGGTGAGTTTGCTCTTTTCCCAGTTGACCCGAAGCCCTAAGTGGCTGAGGTGACTGAGCACCATGTCCCTGTGTTCGCATAACTGCTCTCTCGACTGGGCGAGAATAAGCCAGTCGTCGAGGTAGTTGAGAATGCGAACACCACGCTCGCAGATGGGAGCAATGGCCGGCTCTGCGACTTTCGTGAAGACACGGGGCGACAGGGCCAGCCCGAAGGGTAAGACTTTGTACTGATATGCCCGTCCCTTGAACGCAAAGTGAAGAAACAGTCTGTGTCGAGGAATAATCGAGACATGAAAGTACGCGTCCTTCACTGCAAACGGATCATGGGGGACGGATTCATTTGAAACTGCGTTTCTGCGTAAGCATCTTGAATGGCAGCCTGTGAAGGGACCGGTTCAGGACACGCAGGTCCAAGATTGGGCGTAACCCACCGACTTTCTTGGGTACAATGAAGTAGGGGCTATAGAAGCCCGTCTTCATATCGGCTGGAGGGACCGGCTCGATTGCGTCCTTCGCCAGTAGTACTGCAATCTCTGCCCTGAGCACAGGGGCACGGTCCGCCAGAACACGGTTGAACAGAATGCCCTTGAACACAGGGGGATGCTGGGCGAACTGAATCGCATAGCCGAGTCTGACAGTACGGATGAGCCGGCGAAACGGGCTGGGAAGCGCTAGCCAGGCTCCCAGACACCGCGCAAGCGGGACCAACACAGACGTACCCGGGGTGGGGGAGCACGGCGGAATGCAGGGACCCGACTCGGACGACATAGCGGCCCGGAGTGGGGTCTGAGTGCCCTTGCGATGACTTATATTTATTCATGAGACTGTGTGCCCTTATCCTATGAGAAGATGCCTTGCTTAATTATTCATGAGAATGCATGACAGGCGCTTCAAACAGCGAGTTCACATACAATAGGTGAGAGTTGCAATAATTGATAAAAAACAAGTTTTTTTTTTTGCTTTGTTAGAGTTAACAAACAGTGTCGCATAAGTTCTCTTCAATAGATCCCAAGTCTTCTACACAAACGTGATTCATCCACAATGTGAGTGTAACTGCTCTTTATGCACTTTAAATGATCAAATGGCAGATAGGGGAGCGTGGGGCACAATGCAGCAAAATAAGTCTCAAATGTTATCAAATATACAACGTGTTCATATTTATTTTTGATGCAGAGAACAAATACGAATGACATATTTTAAAATGTACTAAATTGCAATTTCAACATTACAAC